>NW_028186649.1:166483-187763 GCF_003343005.1 Rhea americana
AGAAAAAAGGAGTACCCTGGAGTGACTGCTACTGTAGCACAAATGGCACTGTTACAACACGTTGGTGGCTGCAATGCAATTTTCTTTTATAGCAAAAAAATGTATTCAAACTTTAGGAAGTAAAGATGGGAATAGCCTGTTTGAGGAGCCTGCAATGCCTCATGTCAGCCACTGGCTGACTCTCAGGTAATACCGTTCATGCGCTTCTTGTTTTAGTGGACACAAAAGCAGTTTTACTGAACAAAGGCTCAAGTTCAGCATGGAAAAGAATTCAAGTTTGTTCTGCATGTGTATGTTTCCATGCTATCTCACCAACAAAGAATGTATTCCGTACTCTGATTTCCAAGGCTGCCAAATTCTTCATCAAAATCACAACTAAAACACCTCTCAATCTACTAACATTCAAATGAGAGYGCCAAAGATACTTGTTGTCAGATTTTAGTGCCTGTACCCAGCAGCTCACAGCATTCCTCCAGGCCCATAAAGGTTCCAGAACTTTAACGCAAATCTATCCTTATAAAAGTATCTGCAGGAAAAGGTCTTTCGGAAGAAGTGAGCTTCCAGATCACTCTCAGTGGCCCAGCCTTTGACTCCAACCTCCCTCACACAGAGGCTGCAAAAACTGCAACTCTTCTGCAAAGAGCCAACATACTCTTAGATGTTTCTCCAGTAATAAACAATGTATTTTCTCCTACCTAGGCTACAGCTCACATACTTTTATCTCTCCTGTTGCCATATGCTGCTCCAGGGATCCCTGCTAACCCCCTGACATTTGCATCTCTCCACAAAATCTACTATACAGCAATATGTTGTGCATCAGGAAATCCCACCTAAGCTAGCTCCAACAGAGAATAATCACCTACCATAAAGCTCTGGTGCTACCCCATTTCACCTAGCAGGAACAAAAATACATTACTTCTATTTATAAAATATATGTGTAAATTTAATTTAAAGAAATTAACCGAAGTGTGGGATCACTTCAGCTTGGAGGCATGGATGAGAGCTCTCGGTTCATAACTAACCTGTCAATTAGCCGTCCCTGCAAGATGGCAGGTAAAAGGTCAATGCCGTCAATCTGTCTGTCACTTGGAGGCTGCAGTCCTGCCAGGGAGAGGCTGGTGGTGAAGAGATCCATCACATTGCCCAACTGATGACTTACCTGAAAAATCAACAGAAAAGCACTTGCAAAAAAGCTTTCAGTTAAAGCTAAAGTGGAAGAAGCTGGTATCCACCAATGCAGAAGCACTGTTTTCCTGATCTCCTTCTCTGCTAAGCATCTTTAAGAAAAATCTCCCTTTAAGGGGCAGCATCATCAGCAAACCTCCTAAAGAAAAAGGGGGGAAAAAAGAAAAAAGAAATCTAGACCCAAATTTCTTCCATTTCCATACTGTTTTCTAGGGAGCATTTACATTTTGTTCATTTTTCTTTCTTTCTTCTCACTTTTTTTTTTTTTTTTATGTATGCATTCATAGGAGCATCTTTTTCTTCCAGAGTTCAATTTCCTTTTGCAAATTCCGAGTCATTTGTGGTTTGAAAAATCAGCACTTAAAACAAGCAAAAAGTCCTCACCAGGTCATCTCTGGAGACCAGAATATCCTGAGAGAATTCTCAGAAAGCACAGGAATAGAGGGATAACAACAAAAAGAGCCTGATGACTTCATCAGCAAACCATTTCCAACAATTCAAGAACTGTAAAGTTGTTGTATTTTTGGTATATGTTTTAATAAGGGAGAAAAACATCTGGCTTTGGCTCCAAAGAAGATCTGCAAGTTCTTTTACTTTAATTGGAAGCCATGGTTATCTCTCTGGTCTTAATTATTTATATTTAAAAACCTAAAAAATCTGTTCTGACTGAGTTTTTGCTCCCATCATCTTTGCAGTGTGCTACTGTTATCTGCTGCAGAATGTTTAATTAGCCAATGACACACTAAATTGAAGGAGATATCTTCAAATCAAGAGCAAGAGCAAGCATGTTTTGCACTAAGATGCACCAGCACAAGATGTGACATGAAAAGAGCCTTTTCAGCCATACCACTTGTTATGAGAAAGAAGCCATCTGATACAAAAGCACATCTGTAAAGTACAGAAACACATTTTGACTGAAATCCAAATTCTGCCAGCAGACTTGCTAATGTCAGTGTGAACATTATGATGCTGGGACTATCAAAGACTTTTTTATCTTTGAATCTTCTTGCTAGTCACAGAGCCCCAGCTTGTGAGCTGATACTAATTACTTAAATACGATTACAAATGATAACATGATAAACGAGTATTTGCAACATGTTGGTTTGCTTGCTGTGCAGAAAAATTAAAGGGGAAAATGCACCTTTTTGCTGGGATACCAAGTCTTTTCATTAAGAGGCTAGGCTGGAAAAAGTGAACATTTAAAGGAAGAATTAGTAAGTAAAAAAACTGGAAGAAGCAACATGCAGGAAACTGATTACAAGTTTAACATTAAAATAGCACATCATTTGATTATAGCAATTTCAATTTTTAATATCTGTCATTCATCAGAAGGTGTTGGCAGGAACATGTAATATTAAAAGTAGGATGTAAGAATGCTTCCACAACTCATGAAGAAATCAAAGTGCAAAGCTCCAAGCAAAAGAGGAAGTCTAACCATGGAAACTCTTGCTCAGGAAACCAGTTGGATCTGCTGACCAAGATCAACAGGTCTGGCAAGCCCACCCTCCAAGAGGCATGCTGCGCTACATCCTGGAGCTGCACCCAGGTGCATCTCTTTGCGGCCTGACAAACACTGACCACCAGGGAGAACAGTAGCTGGCCAAATCCGCAACAGCACGCGCTGCGGCGGGCAGTGCTGTATGCTCTCCGGATGGGCTCAGAGGAGCCCTTACACAGGCTCTTCTCTGCTCTTGGCATGCAGTTGGAAAGGCCTCAGAATTAAAAAAAAAAAATGTACACTCGTTCAAATAAGCCATAAACAAGCCATCACTTCACTCCTTACAGACCTGGACAGCTTCGTGAACCACTGGTGCAGGGAATGCCTCACTCCCCCTGAAGACAAGGGGGATTACAAGTGCTCAGCATCTCGGCAAAGATGCTCAGCCCCTCGCAGGCTCGCCTGCTGGYTAATTTACCCTGAACATGCCTGAAGAGCACTGTGGGGTCAGCAAAACACCATATGCAGAGCTCAGAGTTTAATAAAAAGCAGATCTGGCACACGCCTGCTCCCTGACTCCTGCTACATCAGGAGCAGGCAGGCAGACTGGTGTCTGGGACTTTTTGTAATTAGGCCTCTTACAGTTTATAAGGCGAATCCAAAAGTCACTTTTCTTGTTGTCAATCCATTCCCTCGCCTCAATCTTTTGATAACAGGCAGCAAAGTGGCAATCACTGACCTGAGACTCGTGCCTCTAATATCACCTAATTTATACATCGCGTTTTGACAATCCTATGGGGCCACCATGGTCTTCTTGCACTGGCCCTTATTAACCATAACCAGATGTAGATGACTCTCTTTAATCATCCAATTACACTTCTGGTCTCAGACAAAATTTTTCCATGAAGCAGAGAAAACTTCTTAAGGAAATTAAATGCCCATGCCACAGCCACTTGGATTTATCTGTGCTCTGCAGCACCACATTGAAGAAGGGGAGAAAAAAAAGGTTAATATTTATATAAAACTTTGAAGTATTTTCAGAGAAAAATAAAAAAAAATTACCATTTTCTCCTGTCAACAGTGCTCTTTCATTCTAGTTGCCTTTCCCATTTTTTTTAAGAAAAAGAAAAAGAAAAATCCAGAGGGCAACAGCCCAGAGAAAATAAATAATATATAAAAAAGAGTGAGATCAGATATTGCTCRTATCAGCGAGAAACAGCTGGTATTACGCACGTAAGAACGGATTTTTCTCCCCCTCCTTCCCCTCCCTTCTTTTTAATAAACTCTCAGTATATACATAACGTCTTTAAGAAAATGAAATCCTTTTGCTGTGGGCCACGTTGCTGGAAGAAATAGTCACCACTGCTGTTATCAGTGCTTTCAAGCTTTAACTCTGAATCAAAGGCGACAATTAATAAAGTCGCCCCCGCCAGGAATGGAAAGGAGGAAAGCTAAATATTTGAAACTGGGTGAACAAATGTCAGGGTGTTTTTAAATAAAATCCTTTTACAGTTATCACAGCAAGCAGACCTGATATCCCTGTCTAATTCAATTTCAATTTGCGCCCCATGGGAGATAGTGAAGAAAAGGTTGCAGTGCTGTCTTTGGGTTGATATGTTCTTTTCTCCTTCAGGAAGCAGGCACGAGAGAGGAAGGGGAGGAGGGTGAGGGAAGAGAAGAGGGGAAGGATTCAAATACGAGCAGAATATGATTCTTTTTTTCCAGCTGGATCCTTCCAGAAGGCAGATGTGATGTGGGGAATGTTGAAATGCTGATTTGTTATGAATTCACCTGGAAAACATAGCCGAGGAGGAAACTGCAGAAAGGCTGTTTGTGTGTGAATAAACACGCCTGACGAGGGACCAGAATTAACTGAATGTTGATGCCAACAGCAACATAGACTCCCGAGGCAACCCCCTCCCAAACTAAACTGTAAATTCACTGATTGTACCAATTAACCTAACCTCTATCAGTATCCCCGTCAACAGTGTTCACAATCCTGTCACCTAGTTTCTTTTGTTTAAATAAAAAGGTGTTCCTTTTTTAAAACACATATGCACTCTTTAATAAAAGTAAAAGCCTGTATATCAATAAAAGCAAAAACCTATATATAAATGAGATTATTAATAAACTGCCAGACCCCATCAGCAGGATGGGGATGAATCTTCCAGCCAATGTCTAAATTTCCCTGACCAGAAGGCTGAGGCCATAGATACAAGTCCTGATTTTCTGGCTGCAGTTGTGCCAGCTGAAATGGTCACTAGCCYTCAACCTCCTCTTCAAAACATCCATGACTGGAGCTTACTGCCTGCTCTGATCTCCCGGCTGAGCTGCTCTCAATTGCTCCCTGACCCATTTCACTCAGAAGGTCAGGATTAGTTCAAACTGTTTAAATAGAAGGTCTTTGCTAAACCATCTGATTTTAAGTGAAATGTTAGGGAACAGAGCTAGTTCCCCCTCCATCTGAATCACACGGAAATAAAAGTTGCCTTCATCTGCAGCTGTCTGGCTCACGAGACAGCCGATGTGCAAGTCTACATCAGTCTCCCACAGGGCGCTGCTGGAGCTCGGTGGCAGACTTGTAGCTTCACAGAGACTCCTGGGAACCACGCTAGCACAGGAGGTAGGAGTTTGCCCTTCAGCTTTGTGTTTGGCACTCCTGAGAAGCTCTTTGCTTCCACCCTGGTTTAAGACTCCTAAGCTTTTGTTTTCTTCATTTCTTTTGAAAAGAAAGAGCAACAAGAGACTTTGAAGCAGTTTTTCCATATTTTACAGTTAGTCGGACTGAGCATGACTTAGATTGATTTCAACTCACAATAAAGACGTTGTTGAACTACAGAATTCATAAGATAAYGAAAAGAAGCCAAAAACATATTAGAAAACATACGGCTCTTCACCTACTACATCCAAAGAGGCAATTATGAAGCAATAACTACAGGCACCCTATATGCAGCGTAACGTGAGCTACATTACACAAAAGCAATGCCAAACCTCTCACCTGCGGTCAGTGCTGCTCTGGGTATCAATGCTGGAGCCTCGATGGCAAGAATACAAGCAGAAAAGACATATAAGTAGCTATCACRTATTTACTTATCAGCAGCATCATATGTGGGTTCAATTCAGAGCAAAGTAGCACATCCTGGGGACAGAGCTCAGAACAACCTTCTGAAGATACTTAAGAGAAGTCCAAGAGGATGTCTGGGAGCATAACACCTCTGGGAGTCATGTCACCTGCCTCTGCAGACATTTAGCAGAGGGCATCATGAACTGGAGCTCAGGATAGGAAAGATTTAAAGTTAAGCACATGCTTAAATGCTGAGGATATCAACAGTGATGCAAGAGGAGATCCTCAGCCGCACACTTGCCCGATAAACCATAGGCACATACCTCAGCTTGCTGAGCAGGCGTCTCTGTGCACGTGCTTGTGACAGTAAGGCACCTGGGCACCACGCTCATATATGCAAACATGTTAACTTTGCACAGAAATGGCTTTCACAGAAATTCAACCGTGGCCCAAAGCAGGAAGCCATGCATCACATCAGACTGAGAATGTTTTTCACCACATGAAGCTTCATCATCTGCTACACTACATGCAAAAGACTATCTGTGAGAGTGGCTATATTCTCACAAGCAAGTTATAGCTAAAAAATAAGCAAGCAAAAAGATTTCTCTACTTATGTTCCTAATTATCCTTAGAGTTACTACAATGGAAAGAATTTTTAAAATTTGGTATTTACTTGTCCCTATTTATAATGCATGTTTACTTTTAGCACATTATTCAGTTTGGACATGGAAAACAAAACAGTCAGCTTCAGTTTCACGTTCTCATATGTTAGCCCAAGGCTGTTGTAGTTGGCTTGTAAAGGCTTTATGGAAATGTTTAAACTTAAACAAAAAGACTGTTTTCATTTCCAATTAAAAAAAAATATATTCCTAGTAGGTTTTGTGAACTAAGCTACCCTTGCCGCCCTCAGTTGCAGACCTAAGCTATCTGACGGCATCCTCCTGAATGTAAATAATAAATTATCATTATCCTGACTCAACTAAACCACTGAAAAGGAATGTAACTTAGAAAAAGGAATGTAACTTAGAAAAAGGAATGCTCTATTTATGATTAATTTGTAGTCTTAAGCACAATGCCCAATTAATGAAGTATCACTTTCTTCAGGGGTAAGAGATGCTCACAAAGGGGAAGGAATATGTATTATTTACAGTGAACCCTGCCTGTAGAAGAATTAGTTGCATTTTTCTTCAATGAGAACTGAGTCAACAGAGGCGAAAATTGCCATCTGAGGATTATTTTGAAGTGATCATATATGAATTTGTGTACAGGCAGGCAAGTGCGATATTCTGGTATCTAGACTCCATGAGTGGATCTGTTACCAAACACCAAAGTGAGAATGGTGAGGGTCATATCACTGGATGCTTCAGGATACAGCGTGTGGGCAACATGCTCCTATCTTAGACCAGGATATACAATAGCAATGTGTCTTTGYAGCTCCAATTGCTTTAAGTAAGTAACCCACTAAAAATACAGTGGGCCAAAGGAGTAAAGAGTTTAAATAGACTAGGAAGACAAAAAGAACAGATTGCTTGGAGTTCACAAAAGTGTTGATCATAGACACTCTAGATGCAAATAATGAACAGGAATGGCATCATTCTATAGGCGCAGCATTCAGCTCCTTATTTACATAGGTGTCTGGACTGACAGGTGGGACATGTTAGAAATCTGATCCAAAGCCCACTGAATCCAACAACAACCATTCCCTCCACTTCCATCTGTGTAAGATTGAGAAGAAACTGTTAAAAGCATATACTCACTTCTCCTGCAGGTATATGTCCAGGCCACCAAGCAATAGCTGGCTCTCTCATGCCACCTTCAAAGGTGGTTTGTTTTCCACACAGAAAACGACCATTGCTTCCACCTAGAGAAAGAAGAGAAGTCACATAACCTATGACATGCCAATATAATATTTCAAAGAGACACTGTCAACTAGGAAATTTTTAATGAATTTTGATTTCTGCACAAATCCTTCTTCAAATAACATGTCCAGAGTTATTTTATTAAAATATCTCTTTATGATCAAATTTTAGGAGTGCCTTTTCAACACAGGGAGAAACTGACTGTTAAACACAACTTATTATTAACATAATAAAGAACAAAAAAAAACACACAAAAGACTGCTGGCATTTTCTTTCTCTTTAGGTATGTTAACTGTTGTTTATATACTAAAGGAAATCTGACACTTTCAGACAGAAATAGCTTTTTTTTTACGATCCTTTTAAAATACTAGAACAGTATTAAATACAGATTTGCAAATAAGAAAAATAACTATACATTCCCTGAACGCTTACTCTTGGAGATAACAAGTGATTTTGCAGGAATATCCTGGGTTTTAAACTCAAACTCACAGCTGAGCTTACTGAGAAACAAACAGGGAGGTCCCACAACTGATTCCAGGTCACACAAAGGCAAACATAGAGGCTCAGCTGGAATGAGAACTTAGGATACTCCTGGATTTGTGGTCCAATAACCACTAGACAGTCTGCCTCCAAATAAAAGAGAGTTGGTTACAAAATCAATTTGCAATGACTCCATTTGAGAGAAACAATCGCTTAAAAAAAAAAAAAGAAAGAAAGAAAAAGAAAACCTGTGAAGTCATGCAATTACTTTTTCTCCTTGATATTTTTCACAAGAGCTAACAAAAGAGGGACTCTTGAACCCTTCCTAATTACTCAGAAAGCTCAAATACACATTTAGCAGATAGACTAAAAAACACTGCTAAGTTACTATGCTTAGACCTAAATACATTAAAAATATTCACCCATTGACAGTGGAGCACAAAGTGGAAATGTAAGCAGATGAACAGCCATACTCGATTAGGTCAAAGGTCCACTTAGCCAAGGATACCTTTTCCAACAGTGAGTTGACTCTAAAATTGAATGCTTTGGACTTTGAGGCTTTTTGTAATCACAGAAGGAACAAAAGAGAAAACCCCAGATCCAGGTCGGTCGGTCTCTCTCTCTCTCTCTCTCTCTCTCTCTCTCTCTCTCTCCCTCTCCCCCCTTTTTTCTTTCCTTTTTTTTTTCTTTTTTTCCCCCCTCCTCAGACATGGAGACTGACACCTTGACTTCAACGCCACAGTCCAGGTTTTTCATCTGAGACTTACCTTGTTTAGGAGCTGAAATGAGAGCAGCACCATTATCAGAGGTGAAAAACACAAAAGTGTTCTCACTAATACCCAGCTTCTGAAGATGTTTTAAGATTTTTCCAATGCTATCATCAATTTCTCGCACAGCATCACCATACCTGAAACAGAAGCAGATGCAAAACATTAAGGCAGCAGAAGAGGAAGAGCCCCAYGCAGCACAATGAACTGTAATAAGCCATGATGCTTTTAGTAGACACAATTTTCACCTGTGCTGCAGAGAAATTAATTCTCATGCATCAGATATTGTAATTAAGTTTTCCAGTGTCACTGCAAAAACTCATGTCTCTTACCTTCAGAGAGCAGCTCCTCTTGGATATTAAGACTCAAGAGTTCGTTCAGATCTGAGCCACTCTTGGACAGAGACCAGCAWTTGAGATAAGTATAACTAAAACATTGTCAAATATAGGTGAASCCACTTCAACACAGGCTTGAAGCTAATAACATCATTTTGCTTACAGACGTCAGTTTGAAACTTCRGTCTCAGAAGTAAGGCTTACAAAATCTACACAGCTACCCTTTGCCTCCTATAAGCTGCATTTTTCATGTATGCTTTTCTGCTTGCTGTTCTGATTTATATGCTTTTAAAACAGGCACTAATCATACAAAAATCTTCCAAAAATCATCTATGCCACGTTCAGCACTTCATTACTCACACAACTGGCAAAGGAGCTTAGACTCCACCACTCTTCCAACACATTTTAGTCATACGATCTTCATTTCAGGTTATAGCAAAAGTATTAAAGAACACTCCAAGCAAGACTCTCACTAATTAATATATGGTCATGTATTTCAGCATGCACAAACACTTTTGAGAAACGATCCACATAGCTGGATATAATAAACATAGCTTTGTTTTTCTGTTTCTGCAGCATGAGGTATTAATTAAAATAAAAATAATAATAAAAAAGACTTACAGTCCTCTCTGACTAGTACCCAGGAAATGTTTGGAGGCATAAACAGGAGCGTGGGTAGCATCAATTGCCCAGTATAAAAAGAATGGCTGTTGGCTGGCCTGCTGCCTGCTAATAAAATCGAGAGCTTCCTGTAAACAACAATAAAAATGAATTTAACAGAATCATCCTCTGCCATCTAAGTCTCTCCACGAAAAGGAGCAAAAAGTCACTGTGCGTTAAAAAAATCAGTATTAAAAAAGACAGTACCTGCAGGTAGATCTGAGTTAAGTTGGCTTCACCTGTTTTCAGATCAATTTTGAAATCTTCATAGTATCTTAAGATAAAATGAATCAGACAGGAAAAAAAAAAGTAAATCTTGAGGAATATACAGCACAAAAGGCTTTTTGTCCCCACTACTTACATACACAGGTCACTGTTACTACTCAGCAAAGGGTACAATCACTTACGTAACCAGCCAATTCTCTTTAGACATTAAAAAGAATGTCACCCTGTTTTTTCTTACAGGAGAAAGCAGTACAATGAGTAGATCCGAATTAATGATGGCTACAAGATTTGGACAAACCTGAGTCACCAGTTTTTCACTGGAAACTGATAAGTATGCAAAACTGACTGAATACTGATACCAACACATGTAGCAGTCTAAACATTGGATTTAATCTCATGCTATTAGAATAGGTGCAGTATAGTTAAAATCATATGATGCTACTTCTTGAATACATTGTTTGATATGTGAATAAAATTTTCAGAAGTACACAAACAATTTCTGTGAGATAATGCAATCTTGGAATCAGAACCTGGGCTGCTCTGAAAATGCTCAAAAAAGCTGAGGTATTTTGAGACACCAGTTAAGCAAAGAATGGAGGGGGRGGAAAGTCCTCAGGTGAGTAACAGAAAATGAAATAAGATGGTAACAGGCTCAAAACTCAATGGGCAACAATGGTACAGACTGCAAACTTGGAGCCTAGAATGGTGTTACACAAACAGACAAAAGGTTATTACAAACAGGAAGAGAAGGAATAAAGAGGACTTTCAGCAGGGAATGGGACCAGCTTCCAAGAGCAGTAGTGGACTGAAATCATCACAGCAAGTCTTTAAGGCACCACTGAGTAAGCAAACTTCTCCAAGAGGTAGTCTACAGCAGTCATGATCTCTCGATGGTCCATGGGCAACTTGCAGGTTGGTCTTGGCACTCAGACCTTTATTAATTGTCAGGATTAAACACCTAGCTTCGTATTTAGCTGGCCTGCTGACAGCCAAGTCTGGCACATCATCCCGTGCTGAAGTGTTCTCTAGCACCTAAGACCATCTTGGACACTCCTAAATCCCTCTGATGTGCTGAGATTTGAAGCCTCTCAGACTGTACTGCATACCAAGGTAGTCAAAAATTCAGAGGTGCTACCCTATAGTTCAGTACTAAAGCAGCTGGATTTTAAATTTAGATGATAAGTTAGAGATGAGAAGACAGAATTCCTGCAAAAAGGTGTTTATGAGTATAGAATAAAGTTTAGCAATCATCTAACATGCCAAAACTCTGAGAGGCTTTAAAAAACAAGATCAATATTGTAAAGGTAGGTCTGTATTATCTCAGCTTTGACAGAAAAAGTCAGAGCCATAATCACAACTCAGAAGCAGCGGGCACTGCCCAGGCAACACTGCTCCAATACTCTTTGCTGCTAGCACTGCCTTCAAARCCTCTTCTTCACCCAATTAAGATTATCCTTGCCTCCTCTCCTAGCTGTTAAATTCACATACCTTTTGATGGTTAATCTGTACCTTCTTGTCTCCTTCTGCCTTGTCCATTTTCCTACAAGGCCTTCCCTTCACTCTGTCTTAGCTCCAACAAAAAATTGCCACCTAGGCTTTTAAGGCTGGATATTGGCCATCCCTGGACTAGAGAGAAACTCCTGTTCAGARGTGTGAGGACAAAGAAAGAAGTGAACTAACTGACACATGATGTTGTGGAGAGCAGGAAAAAAACAGATGGGTTTAGAAAAGACATAAGACTAATTCACAGAGGACAAGTCAATGGCTATTAAAACAGAAAGACCTGGACACAACCTTCAGTTTAGGAAGGTGGACAAGTATATTAAAGGAAGGACCATTCCACATGTCCATTTCTTATGCCCCTTCCATAAGCATCCACAACAGATTGTCATTGTGGAGCATAATGGATTAAATCAGCCTTGGACCTGACCCAGGGTCAGAAGGGCTGTTTGTGTGTTTCAGGTTCTTTAAGTATCTTTTCTGTATCGGTTGACTGCACGCAGCAGAACTGAGGAAGTACAGGCATTCTGTAACGCGTATTTCAGATCGTACSGAAGGCAGGATATTCCTCATGCCCGACATGCTATAAAAGTCRGGCTGGACAGGCTGAAGTCACCGAAGATGACCACTCACCCAGCTAAGCCTGCAAGTCTGATTCAGAAGCAGCTTCTGTTTTCACCAAGTCTTTTTCACTGAAATGGTTTGTTATGGTAGCACTTGTCTCCCAGCATACTAATGTGAGCAGCAAAAGCACAGAAAATAGAGTGCCAGCAACTAGGTAATGTTTTTGAAAGCAATTGGCAGGCAAGTGGCTGAATTACCTGCCAATCATCTCCCAGTCCCTATACACAGGGATATTTGGGAGTGCTCTGTTATCATAAGGTCCAAAATGGCAGTTAGGGGATCCAAACCATTCATCAAACCCATGCTTCAGGGGGTGGAATTGGGGCCTGTGACCCAGATGCCTAGGAGCAAAAGACACAGAAAAAGTTCAGCTTCTACTGCATAGAAGGAAATAACAATTTCATGAGAACAGCATGCAAGAAACAAATCTTTGCCTAGGAAAAAAACCTTCAAGTATTTTAATCAAATAAACAGCTGCAGACCAATGTCTTGAGCTTTCTTATACTTGTTGTAAATGGATCCATGCAGACTCACTTCACAGCTTACGTATATATCCTTTTTAGCCTACCACCCTGTCTTTGTTGTGYCTTCTCTCATGCTGTCTCAGTGATCTGTACTGATGGACTACACTGCCCAAAGCTATTGCAGAGAGGCATATAACATTCCCCTTAAGGATTCTGATCAATGACAAGTCACTTTTATCCTAAGCTGTAAAAACATACTGAATTTGCATTTGTTTTATGGAGTTTTCATGCTGCCAAAATGGTACAAGGGGACCTGAATGTAAATGAGAATGAGTTCTTCACATGTACATGTGAACATAAAATATGTTTAGCTRCTCCTGATGAAAGCTCCATTCCAGTATACAGCTTAAAAGATTTTCCATCTTTAACTTCAGGATGAAGCTCCTTTCTAATCTACAACTTCTGGCCTGCAAACTCTCCACTTCCTTCATTTATACTATCTTGAAGGCAAAGAATGTYCATCCTCTCCCTGTCTCTACAGGAGATCTCTGTAGCTAAATGTCTATTCATCATTCTAGGTTTGATTCACAAGCCTACATCTGCAATCTGTCCATTTTGTGCCATCACCCTCTGCACACTTTCTGAACATAAGGAACATAAAATGCATTACCTGAACAAAAAYGATCCATGATGTCATTTTGAGCTTTTCCAAAATGAGTTATAACAGAAAATAACCATCATTCCAGCTATGATCACATCTTGCAATGTAACTAAAATTGCATGTCTTATGCAGGACTCTCCTCTTTCTTCATTTGTATACATTCATGTGCAATACAAAGCTATGCCTAGCTGTTTCCACAATAATAGGGGACACAAAAATTTATTTTGGTCTAAAAAAGCACTAAGAGAACTTGAAAAGGAAGAGAAGAGACATGAATAAGCTATGAAATAATTACTGAAATGCAGAAGGTAGATTGTTCACTCTCTCTTGCAATGTAAAAGTAGAGGAGTATTTAATGAAACGCAGCAAATTCTCGAATTGTCATAGAAAATACCTGTCTTGCACAACATAAACTGCAGAGCTCACTGTCATAGGACACCATGAAAAGTCTTTGAAAAAGGTCACTAAAAGGATACAAAATCTTATGCTGTAAAGCTTAAAAAAAAATCTTTTAAAATTCTAAGAGGGAGTAGGATGAGACTCCAATTTAACTACTGCACTCTGCATTTTCTTATACCTTTCTAGGAAGTAGGTGATGTCCACAAATGCCAGAGACTACTGCTATGCAGTATTGTTCCCCGGTCCTGTCCAGTACAACTTCTGAGTGCCCAATGATAGCACATTGTACATTATATTTAGTCTACTTCTTGCTAACAGATGCAGGTCCTTCCAGAGCTGCCATTTTCCAAATAACTGTCTGGAACCAATCTGTATTTGCGTTGTTTATTTCTTTTCCCTGGGTGTATGAATTTACATTTATTAGCACTGAACTGCAACTTATTGCATTCAGCCCACTGATCTGATTCTTCATGGCCACTATGCTATTTGGATTTGTGGTAATAAATAATTCACTGTCTTAGGTTAGTTTGCTTCTTTTCCAATTTCAGCAGCACTGTTGAATTCAACCTCAATGCAATCACATTTTTCTCTAACTGTTAATGAAACYGTTAAATAAAATGTATTTCATTACCTTCCTAAAGAGTATCCCCCTTGGTACCACTCCTGTCAAAAGTCTTTTTATTAAYAATTACTCTGTTAACCAAGCAGTACTTGTCTGCAGTTCTGAAGCTGTTATTTATGTATTTATTTATTACAGCACTATCCCAAACTGTGAATTAACTGTTCAGATATCTCCAAACCTAATGAGATTCCATTACAGCCCACAAGCTCATTTGAAATTTGAATGTTATAAATACACCAGTTTCAAGTATTACACCGGTAATTCCGCCAACTGTAGTTGTTTGGCACAAGTACCTTTCAGGTTTTCC
This sequence comes from Rhea americana, assembly GCF_003343005.1. Taxonomy (NCBI): domain Eukaryota; kingdom Metazoa; phylum Chordata; class Aves; order Rheiformes; family Rheidae; genus Rhea; species Rhea americana. The sequence goes on from NW_028186649.1 coordinate 181,074, forward strand.
CCTTCCTGCCTTCACAGGCATTGCTGAACATTGTTGTTTGCAGAAGATACAGAACAACTTCTGAAAGGTTTACTGTACTCCCATGGAAGTCAATAAAGCCAAAGCAGAAAATTCCAAAGAGTATATTCTGGTCAAGTCTATGTCTATTCACTTTGACCTTCTATGCTAGGTGAATGGTTATCAATATAGCTYGGACATTAATCCAACTGTCTTCATGCATCTGCATCTCCGTTTCACAGGAAGACGCCTCTGTCCTAAGAATCTTGCACAATTTAGTCTACTCTATCAACAAAAGAACAATATATAGCAGAGGCCAAAGATAAAAAGCATGTAGGTGCTGAAGGCAAGTTCTAGCAGAACACCTTAGCATTTTTTTGGGGGGGGGGATTAAATTATGTAGTGTGGTACATGGATGAAAGCCCAAAGAGCTGAAGTGTTTGTATATATATGAATTATAGTATGTATTTATAATGATAGCACTCAGTTCTGAAATTAATCACAACAGGGGAGGAGATCTACCACAGATTTTGAAAGAAAGATAGACATCTGAGCTTCAGCACATTTTTTCCTCCCAGCTCCAGTTGTCCTCCTCCTTCACAATATATGTACTTGAAAACTGAATCTTAAAGCAAAAGATCTTAAAATGAGTTTACCATTTGCCAATGATCTTATTGATGTATCCTGCTTTCTTCAGCAACTCTGGAAGCAGTAGTTCAGAATCTGGGATTCCTCCTACTATATCTTGTGGCGTGTATGCTGTGGAAAAYCAAAACATTCTTTCTGACTCTTACAAATGTTAGGGCAAACAGCTAATGGCTACCCATGATTAGAAGGATTATTTAAGCAGAACAGAAATAGCAATTAGTTTGATGTTCCAGCAATATCACTCTTTAGGAATCTAATTATCTGAGACTAAGAGATGAAGAAAACAAGTTGATTCAGCAAATACATGTCTGAAGCGAAGAGAGATCTCCACCCACTTCCATACCATGGCCAACAAACAAAACAGGCTTCGGGCACAGCATTAAGGTGAAGCCCTTGAAAGGGAGGTCATAAAGAAAACAAATACTTCAGGAGTGCACTGGAGTTGTTTCACTTTTACKCCTGCAAATTTACTCGGTATTTTCTAAAACAAAGGCGTTTTCCTAAATCAAATGATTAATAAACATGACTAGGCTGCAGGAGCTGAAAGAAATGGTACCACTCACACACTGTCAGCAATTCTTTGGCCCTTGAAAATCTAAGATGTGRCTTTGGTTAGCAAGGAGATAGCCAAGCATGCATTACTGATTCACATGGTGTGAATCAATATGTAGCTGCTGATTCTTGCCCAAGCATGTATGGTCTCACATGGTGCCTGTCATTTTGGAACCAGTCACAGTAACTAAAATGAACACAGGGACATCATGAGTTGATACTCTTCCTTGGAAGCACCATGGACACAATGGTACTACACAACCGCCCTGGCTAACCTAGAAGTTTATTCATGAGCCAATTTCCTCTCTAAGCAGTTTGTAGTTAACCTAGGATGTTAACGGTATACCCCATGTGACTTACTTTCACCAAATATCAACTAGCCTACCCAGAGGAACCATACCTCAGCCAACAGACCAAACAGATTAACCATCCCTATTTGTCTCTTCATTTGAGGAAGTTTTCTGCCTTTAGCTTAATGAGGGGGAAGCAATACATTTCACACTTATTACCAGCCATTATCAGGGTAATCTTCCTGTGCCACTCTGGAGGATCCATAAAGGAAAATCACTGAGCCAAGTCTTTGTTCAAAGCAAAACTTCCTATAAAACACCAAGTAACAATGAGAGAAGGCAAATCTGTAATAAGGCTCATACCGTTTCTGGCATGTGCATTTGTGGTGTAAAAGCCATTCCTGATTGGGAGACGGCCCGTCAACAGTGCTGCCCTTGCTGCAAATAACAACAAAGATCATTTTATTTTACAAGCACTCTCTGCTTAATATTACAGCATTAAGGCTGAGGACAGTGCACTGAATGACTGATCACTCACACGGGAACAGGTACAACTCCCTTCCCAAGTGAGCCACAGAGATAATCAGGTTCTGATATGACACCATCACAGTCAAATCTGACTGGAATTTAGCACTTCTATTAAATTAGTTTACCCACTACTGAAAAGTAACTCCTTCCAATAGGAAGCGAAGCAGCCATTCTGTATCAGTAATRATAAATGGAATACCTAGCATATACATTTAAGAGGAAATCATAACTCAGACTGCGGGCTAAGGCTAGCATGCCAGAACAAAAGTCATSTAAGAGTGAACAAAAAGAACCTGTCTCTCTCTGATGATGTCCTGAAGGACAGTCACTAGCACATTGACAAATTTTTTCCTAAATCAAAGACCAAATAGAAAGTCTTTGTTTCTTAWTCTTGTTTTGGTACTCGGTTGCTAATCAAGTTAAAAACAAAACAAAACGAAAACAGCAGTACGGATACAAAATAATCTGCATCTCCCAGACTCAGGTGCTTCTTTTGTCTGTTGTCCCTTCCCCAAGAATCTTGCAAGCCACCAGGGTCAACGGTAGGACAAAACCTGCTGTTGTTGCTTGCATGAAAGTCTCACCAAAGCCAGCAGAATCAGATAAATTATGTATTTTTCTTCAACAACAATTTAGATACTGTTTTGTCTGTTAACCCCAAAATAATAAAGAAGAAAAAAAACAGTGACTGAGGCTAGAATACTAAAATGGAATATTTTAAAAAAAGATCCTTCAGTTGGACTGATTTGATGACTAAAACACTGCTTTGTATGAACTAAAGATTGTAGGCTTTCCTCTCAAAAAATAAATAAAAGGAAGCAAAATAGAAGATCAAAGCATCAAATGCAAACTCTGCCCTGAGGGTAATCACTGGTTTGGTTGCTAGTTCATGTCAGATGCTGGCAAACATCCCAATCTTCTCAGAAGGTGGCATACTTATATGCTAGTTTAAAACTCAAGTTTACTTACATGGAGAGCAGAGGGGGTTAGCAGTATAAAAATCCAGGAAAAGCATCCCTTCTGAAGCCATCTGGTCTAAGTTAGGAGTTTCCTTAGAAGGCTCTCCAAAAGCTCCCAAATCACCCCAACCCATCTGCAAAAAGAGCACACCGAAAGATGTAAAAGTACTTTTACCTTTCAACAAATGACAATGCTTCTGGGCCCACATAACATTTTTATTTTATCCCTTCATTTCTAAATCTTTATAGCGCTCATCTCTCTTCTCAGGGAGTACTTTACAAATGTGATAAAGATTATCTTCCCAAACATTGTGAGGCAGAGAACTATTTGATTATTCACTGGCAGATGGGAAACTGAGGCACACACGAGATTATATGACTTGATAACGGACACAGAATCATTTATAGCAGCACTAGATAAAAACCCTAACATCTTCACTCCTACTGCAGTGTTTGAAGACCAACCAGTGCATGTGTACCAGGGCAACAGAGGAAGTTACACACAATATGCTCAGTACTGTACAAACCACTCAGTCCCTGGCTACATCTGCCTTTGTGTTGGACCACTGACCCCCAGTCCCTCTCTCAGTCATCTGCATCTATCCATCCATCTACACATACATAATTAGTAATGCAAGGAAAAGGTCTAAATTCAAATGTAGTGCTGCAGGAAAAGAGAAAGTAYGTATTTTAAAAGCAAGCTCTGGAGAAAAACCTGCCAGAGGCATTATGCGTCACTGCTTATTTGCAAGACAAGAATTTCACCCTGTGTCTYCCCCTAATTGAGTGAGGTCACACAGCCCCTGACCAGGAGAACCAGAAAATTGCCATCATGTCTAAATTCACTGCTGAAAACTATTACTGGTAATAATACAAATAAAACTAAGTGACTTAAAACAGAAGGATCTAGAAGAGAACAACTTAATGAGCAATTAGGCACCATGGTTGCTAGAGATTATATTGTGCTTTTAAAAAGGCAATAGCTTTCTTTAATACAGATGTGTATCAGGTGAGCAACTGATATGGAGGGCATAATGTACCTAGAGCTTTAGAAAACCATCTGTCTGGTCCCATTTGAGAGTCTAACATTAACATTGTAGTGGTGCAGTTTGGAAAAGAAAATTGTTGGAGAGCTGCAGAGCTGGTTGTTGAAGACTGAGTGAAGAAGCAATTAAATGGTATCACATACCACTAGGATGCAGAATTAAAAAGGCTTCAACAGGGTCACCTCTGAGTTCTCAGTTCTTCTATATCTTTATCATCAAGGAAGAAAGAAAGGATACTGTGTTGTTCTAATTCACACACAGTGAAAGAGTCACAGAAGTTACAAAAGGATCAAAGGAAAAAAGACCATGAAAATGTATTTTTAATGAATAGTATATAAATAAATAAATAGTTCACAGAGGCTCCAGTCGGGATCTGTGCCTCATCATGTCTTACGCTGTACTAACGCTTCTAGAATGGGCTAATCGTTGTCCCAAGGAGCTTTCATCTTGAAAATTACACATGCTGGCTTGGGGGGGAATATTCKTGAATGGGAAATTCAGATAGACTGCTGGAGGCTCAACTGACCAGAAAAACCCGGCTTACAAGGTAATTATCTTGTACAAGAGTGTGGAAACACTATGAAAACAACAGCGAGATAGTCATGTTGAATTGTCAGAAGGGAGCCAAACAGGCGATAAGAGCTTGCACACCCTTCTAGTCATACACCCACCCTCATCATTTTTTCAGGCAGCTTAAAATGGCACACAGTGCATTGCTATTACAAACATATCTAAAAGACAGAAAAAAATTAGAAGTGAAGCAAAGCAGTAAGATGCTACCAGCTTAAAGGTTGCGTTGGAAACACATACATTTCCTTACTTCTGTGGYTAATACCACTGGAGAGTGGAAAAGTGAACAGGTTTTCAGTTGGAAAGAAATCTGTGATTATTTTTGCTCTCCAATGCATTTTTCTCAGTTCAGAAAGCAAAAATTAATGGAGTTAATTCACTTTTAGTTTACTTTTAAGGTAGCAAATCTGAGTTTCTAAGTGCATTTTCTGAAGTGTGTTGGAGTTTCTTTGTCTATACTTGTAGCTGCACCATACTGAGTGCTGTTGCAACTACATCCATTGCTGGTATTAGAAGATACTGCCGCAATTATTTTTGTAAGCWACAAAAACAAGTCTTAAGTTTAGAGTGACTTTATTAAGGTTTGAAAAAACAAAATACCCCTCTTCCCAACACTGTTACTAGTTAGTGAGTGGAATCCTTTGCCAAGGACAGTGGAACTAATTGCTCAATCATTATGAATGGACCAGTAGATAAGATGATTAGACACCTAGATAAGGAATGTAGTTGTTTTAAGTACTGACTCCAAAAGACTTATGCATAGGCTTGACTTTACAGATCTGGAAAGTCTTTTTTAAATTTATTTATTTAACAGGACATCCACAGAGAGTTTTGCATTAATACTGTAATGCCTCTAGTGTATGTCACTGAGGGCAGCTCTCCACTACAGGAGGGGCAGGAAATAGAATACGCTGGGCCTGGGTCTTCCTTTTCGATTCACCATTTTTTACATAAATTCTGGAAAGGACTTGAGACAAGAAAGCAACTGAGCACATCGGTTTTCAGAGTATGTCTGAAAGAGCACAAGCTTATTAAAACATCCCTGTAGCACGCTGCTGAATCTGGAGGCCATGCCGCCTGGAAGGGATCATACGTGAATCCAGAAAACAGGCCGCCTAGAAGGGATCATATGTAAACCCAGAAACGGTGCCGCCTAGAAGGGATCATACACACCAGGGAGAGCACCAATCAGCAAGAGTGAACAGGACAGTGCTGTGCGGAGCACAAGGAGGCAAATAAATGTGCAAGACACACTCCGAACAAGTCTTGACAGGCCTGCCAGTGGCCCTTGATGTGGGCTTAGGGGAATGCCCAGAAAGAGTAATTTGCAGAAGGCTCACGGAGAGCCAGCCAGTCTGATGAAACTCCTACTTGAAAACTTCTGCTTTAGCACCAGTACAGGCTTTGGCCCAGCACGTGCACCAAGGATCCTGTGAGCTCAGGGGCGATGGTCCCTGCCTCGCAGCGTCTCTGTGATGCTGCACATGCCACACCAGCACATTTCTCAGATACCAACAGACCGTTCGTGCCAGCCCAGCCATGGGAGGCGMGGGGCAACCACAGGACCCGCACTGACAGCTGGGGAGGGGCCGCCACCACCCCAAACGTCCTCATCCTCCACCCTGCCAGCACTCCCCATCATCCCCTCTGCCCACAAGGTGACTTTTCCCAAGGGAAGTGTCCCTGCCACATGTCCTCTCCCCGCTAAGGGCCCATGCCTGGTGACAACGTCTCCCCCTCAAAGGGGACATCTTCCAGTGACCTGCCACAGTGACAGCATGCCCAGCCCCCCGAGAAGACCCTGCCTGGTGACAAGTGTCCCCTACCCAAAGGGACACTCCTCTGTGACAACTGTCCTCCCCCAAGGGGACATCCTTCTGGTGACAAGTGGCCCCTGTCCCCCCCCCCCAGTGGTGCTCGCCCAGTGGCAATGTCCACAGCCCCCCACGACGGATCCTGCCTGCTGACAAGCATCCCCTGTGCCCCCAAGGCATCCTCCCTGATGGCAAGCGTCCCCTCCCCGATGGAGACACCCCTGAGGACACTCCTTGGGGGCAAGTGTCCCCTCCTCCACAGAAAAGCACCTCTCTGACCACTGTC
>NW_028186649.1:188475-205220 GCF_003343005.1 Rhea americana
GGGCCGCGCACCGCCGGGGCCCGGGGCCCGGCCCGGGGCCCAGCACAGGCCCAGCAGCAGCAGCAGCAGCGCCCTCGCCATGGCAACCGCCGCCCGCCTCACGTGACGGGGCGCCGCGCACGTGACGCCGCGCACGTGACGCCGCGCGCGGGGCGGGGCGGGCGCCAAGATGGCGGTGTGCATCGCCGTGATCGCCAAGGAGGTGGGGCGGGGCCCGGCCCGGCCCGGCGGCGGTGGGGCCGGAGCGGGGCGGTGGGGCCCGCGCAGGCATCAGGGGGGCGGGCTTGAAGCCTCAGGTTGTGGGGCCTGAGCAAGGCAGTGCAGTACGGGAGCAGGGCCAGGGCTGGGGCTGTGGGGGCTGAGCAGGGCCAGGGCTGGGGCTGGGGCTGTGGGGGCCTAGTGGGGTGGCAGGGCTGAGGCTGTGGGGGTCTGAGCGGAGCAGCGGGGCCAGGGCTGAGGCTGTGGGGGCTGAGCAGGGCCAGGGTTGAGGCTGTGGGGCCCTAGTGGGGTGGCAGGGCTGAGGCTGTGGGGCCCGAGGGGAGCAGTGGGGCCAGGGCTGAGGCTGTGGGGCCTGAACAGGGTGATTCGGTGAGGGCTGAGGCTGTGGGGCCTGAACAGGGTGACAGGGCCAGGGCTGAGACTGTGGGGCCCAACGGGAGCAGTGGGGATAGAGTTGAGGCTGTGGGGCCTGAGCGAGGAAGTAAGGCCATGGCTGAGGTTGTGGGGCTGGAGCGGGGTGAGGGAACAGAGCTGGGGTTAGGGCCACAGCTGTGGGGGTTGCAGGGCCCCAGGCAGAGCTGTGAGAGATGGGGGGTTGTGGGGCAGGTGCCAGAGACAGAGGTTGGGATGAGCTGGGCAGGAGCAGGCTGAGGCCAGGACTGGGGGGAGGTGGGGGGCAGCTCGAGCAAGGGCAGGGACAGCAGCAGCAGCGGCATCCTGCTGCCATTAGAGGGATTTCCCTCAGAAATCCTGGGAAGGTCCCGCGGGCTGGGGACGGGCCTGGCTGGGGTAGGAGTCGCCCCAAGCTGTCAGGAGGCCTGACACTGGTGCGATGCCTGCGCAAACAGTTCTGCTGCCACTGGTGCATGRGGCCACATCTCTTCCACAAATGCTGCAGGATGTAAAGTGCTGTGATGCCCTTGAACGTAACATACTCAGAATAGCTTACTTCTGATGATAGCCATGCTTAGCACGAAAGCACTGAGGTCACGCTAGCYGTCACTCGCGGGAGTGAGTTACCAATCCCGGTTAACTGAGTTGTCATCCTCTGCAGAACTATCCCTTGTACATCCGAAGCGTTCCGACYGAAAACGAGCTGAAGTTCCACTACACCGTGCACACTTCCCTCGATGTCGTGGATGAGAAGATCTCTGCGATGGGCAAGGCTCTTGTAGATCAGAGGGAGCTGTACCTGGGGCTCCTCTACCCAACGGAAGACTACAAAGTGTATTTTTCTAGTGCCTGAGCAGCACACTCCACTTGTATTATTGCCTTCTTTCCTTTCTCCAACTTCCAATGAAGTTCTTAATTTAAGGAATTGAAGGACTAGGCTTTTATGTTCACCAGGGTGCCTCTTCTAGCATGTGTCATTGTTTTATTTAACATTGCAACAGTGATATCAAAGGTAACAAAGAGTGCCAAAACAAGCTTTTTGTCCTTAACAGATGAGTGGCATCCACTGTGTTCCTTTCCTAGCTCAGTGGCCTGCACAGTTGGCTGTTGCAGCCTCAGAGAGAGAGAGAGGGAATGTATTTAAAAACAAACTTGTGAGAAAAGGCTGAGACCAAGGGAGATATTTCAACTATTATGAAAAGTTCAATGAAAACAGTTGGTTTCAGCTAACATGCTCTAGTGGTGAAAGCCACAGTAAAAGAATAAATGTGAAGCAAAACATTATGCCTCTTTATGGTTTATGTAAACTAAGGTAAAATAACGATTAATTTTGCCAATTGCTGTAAAAATTATATAAATTAGCATTAATTTTCCCTTGACTGATTTATGTCAATTCAGCTGTCATTGCACTGGAGTCAGTGGAACTATGCTGTTTTAGAAAGCTTAGTATCTTTTGCCTGTATTGCTGGAACTTACTTTGCTTTGTTTTAAAGCCTTGGCTTCAGGTGGTGAGCTTTTTTTTTTTTTTAAAAAAAAACCTAGCGTAACTGTCATTAGGCAGATATTGACATCCAGCATTCAACAAGACTATGCCTAGGCCGTGCAAGCATGCRTTTATATGGTCTTTATTGCAAAAGCCTCAACAGGGAGAATCTATTTTCTTATTTGGTGCTGCATTTAAAACATCAGCACAAAATAGACAGACTCATTGACCAGATCGTTGTGTAAAGGTTCAAGTTCGTCATCTTATTTAGCAGCTGCTTCATTGCCCAGCTAGCAGTAAAAAAACTTACCCTCAGCCTGTGTGTTGTTTTAGCACACAAGGAGGTGCAGTGTCTGGTTTGTCTAGATTTCATAAACTGGATTCTTTATGCTCTGCCTAGTTAAAACTGACTGTGACTAGGACAGAGCTTAGACTCTTCAGGTAACATTAGTGAAAGTAGCAGGAGTATGAAGACATCTGTGGGTCGGCTCTGCAGGTGTCTAAATCCTGTACACCTAGCTCAGCTTCTCTAAAATAAGTAGTCAAGGATCACCGCTGTTCTAGTGCTTAACTCACAAAGTTGATCATTTAAACTTTCTTTGGCTTTTTGTGTCTCATAGAATCCCATGGATGGAGGATGTCTGCTGTAACAGACCTGATTTCTGGGTTTTTGTAAACTCACTTTTTAATTTTTGAAGTTCTAGATCCCACTGGCTGGTATTAGATGCCAGTTTTTGCACTTCATCTAATCCTAGTTATGTGCTGGGTACTGTATAAACACAGTGTTTCCTCTCAGCTTGTTTCTTTGACTATATTCCAGACTTGTTTTAGTTACTTTTCCAGTCTCTAGTGTGTCAGAAGCAAATTCCTTAACAGCTGTGCAGATATGGCTACGTGACAAATTCCAAGGTGAAGTTTGTTATGGTGGTGGATTCTTCAAACACAGCACTTCGAGACAATGAGATCCGCAGTGTAAGTGCAGGAAATCAGAATGCAACTAGCCACATCAGTATTTTTGCTACTTCCACTTATTCAGAAAATGCTGAGAAGCAAAAAAAAAAAAAATTAATTAAACTACAATCCCTTTTCAGATGTTCCGAAAGCTGCATAATTCATATACAGACATAATGTGTAACCCTTTTTATAACCCTGGGGACCGTATCCATTCCAGGTAAGTAGGCTGACCACAAAATCTTTGAGCTGTGTTATCTTTTGGGGACTTGCATGGCACTTAAAATCTAATAGGACCAAGAACATAACACCAGTGGTTGACCAGCACAGATGGAGGTGCTGTAACTTCTTAAAAGCTCTGTTCTCCTTGGGCCATCACTGCATAATAGAAAACTATCTGCTATTCTCATTAGACACTACACTGAACTTTTTCTAATCTCAGTACTGAGATCAGAAACATTAACTCRAGAAAATAAGAGAGAAGAGTTACCTCTTACTGCAACACAGGTAAATAGACCAGGTTAAATGTTAAGCAGCAGTAGTTCTCCCAGCTTTATCCTGGAGTAAGAACTGTTGGGCTCTTCAATATGCATAAATCCTTATGTGGATTGCTAATTGAGGAGTGCTGCCTCCCATTTCTCATCTGGAATCCCATAGCAAGTTTCTGGTAATGTTGAGGTTCTACTGCCTAGGAAAKAACTATTTCTTTCATGTTTTGCTGAGGCCAGGATAAGACCTGTGCTTATTTCAGCTTAATGCAGACATCACTGTTTACTTRTGGAACATGTTAGAGAGAGAGCAAAACCATCCACTCAGCCCAGGAAAAGCCAGCTTGTTAGCCAGTAACAGGCATTTCTGGTAGTGTAGAGGAGATCTGGTATGCTTCCTTTAATATTTGTTCCTTTCTTCCCTCTAGGGCTTTCGATAATATGGTGACCTCCATGATGATGCAGGTGTGCTAAGACTGTCCAGTCTCTTCAGAGTGCAAAAACATACCCTGGGKACAGGAGCATGCATACAAAGTGATGTATATATCATCTTCTATGTAATATATTAAATTTATTGTGTAAAATAAACTTGACACTTGCAAGGTCTGCATGCATTTCTACTCTAGCAAATGCAAGCATAGCACAGAAGTCACTGTTCAGCTTTGGTCTTGCCTTCAGGTAAGATGTAAAAGCCAACTCTTCTTAAAGGTCAACCATGTCAGATAGGTTTGTTCTCTACAAAAAAAAAAAGAAAAAAACACCCACCCACACAAACATGCAGCTGTGCTCCTGTGCAACTCAGATGTTTCCCTAGAAATTGGGCTTTGTATAACAGCAGTTCCTGCTGTGCATATGATTAGAGCAAGGACAGCTGCACAAGAGATAGCTAAGAGATTATTATTGGGATCAACCTAGATTTCAGTCAGCTGAAAGGCAGAGATAGCAACAACTGGTGCTGTGTTCCTCACACACTGGTGCTTCAGAGCAGTTGTTCTAATGTACAAGGTGCACATCAGCAACAAGTAGTCATACTGCTGCTTTTGCCAGTCTCCTTAGCTGCTGCTCCAGACTGTTCATTCCAATAGGAATGTTATGAGCAGTGCTTACCTCAAACATACTTGGTCTCTTTGTCCCATTTTTCCTTAGCCAGGACCGCTCAGATCTCTATGTAACTTAGTCCAGTAGTTCTTGGAAAGAGGGAACAGTGCATAGGTCAGCCAAAGGCTCCAGCTTTCTTTACAACCAGCCCCTGTTCATGTACTCAGAGCTCTGACAAACAGAACAAACAGTTGGTTTCAAACCTTGACCGTGATCAAGTCCCACACTGATCTTGCCTCCCTGAGCAAGTTTTTTTTGAGTGAATCACATTTGACAATATTTCCCCTTATCTCCTTCAGATATCCATTTRCACTTTTTTAAAGCAGTGTTTCAGTGTTTCTAGGACAGGTCAGGGAGCACAGGTAGTGCAGTTGGGATAAATCCCTGCCAAGAGATTAAGACATCAGGACTGCACAGCTGCCTGACTCATCCCAGACTAATCTGTTAGCATCTCCTCCCACTGCAGCTCCCTGCTGTTCTAACTGAAGACCACCAAATCAACAGCAGGTATTTATATATATAWAAATGTGACAGCTTTGTCACTTGTGCAGTACACTAATACTATAGGAGGCTGTGCAACTACAGCAAGTTCAGAGGTAATGCAGGCCCCAGATGCTAACAGCTCCTCAGTGGCTCTCCCACACCTCTTGCTCCRTGCGCTCTTTCCTGCCCCACACTGCCTTGCTCCTGTCACCTGACAGCTGTCCAAACACCTTTTGCCAGACTTTTAAGCCAAAGCAGCCCCTGGAGCAGCTCACTGCATGCRATCTTGGTGAGAAGGAGGAGCAACCTAGCACACTCCATCACTGAGGCAGCTTCCAGCACCTAATCAGTTAAAGCACACACACACAGCACTACATGGCTCTAGAGGATACAAGAAGCCTGGAGAAAGCCAGGTCAGTGGTGTGTCAGCTCACAGCCAGTGTGGTCTCACTGTAGATGAAGTTCACACAGCAGGATCATTTATTTTAAAAATAAGTGACATTTACAATACCTTTCAAACAGAACTTAAATACATTTACTCAACAACAACCTGTCAAATAATGGGAGATTAAAGTGTCTGAGCCTCTCCCACCATCTAAACAAGGCACAGCTGTACATTGCTATTCTGAAACATTTCCATATAAAAGTGTTCACTCTTTTCACTTGCAGAGACTGGAGTTCAGCATTTCCTCTTCCACAAGTCATTACAGGGTAGTCTAGACACTCAAAAACAGTTTGTTAAAAAATTAATTTTCAAAAATTTACAAAGCCTATCAATGGGAAGTGTAAAGTCCTAGAAAATGCCAATTTTATTGAGCCTAGAGGTAGCCTGGATCAAGAAAGCAAGACCAGCTTCACCAGCATGGTCCTTGCAGAAAGTGCAAAAAAAAAAAAAAAAATCAACACATGAAGAGTTAAGGCACCAAGCTTTAAAAACCCCTGAGGTACTAAGGAGGGAAAAAAAAAAAGAAATCAGCAGGAGTTTTAGTCTGGCAGTATCCCTTGAGCTGTGAAAAGCTGCTTTAGGAGTCAGTAGTTGCATCTGTTGCATCTGGGTTGGAGGAATCCTAGACAAGGATCCCAAAAGATTAGTGTGAAAATTACATAATAAAATTTTAATGCAGAACTTAACAACTAACACTGCTGGTTTTCCCAGCCCATTTTTTTTAAACACAAAATTTTCCTTTAAAAATGAGCAGTTTCAGAGCTCATAAAGACAAGATCAGCAGCAAGGGTAAGTGCCAGGCAGCACAAGTTCCCTTCTATCAGACTCCTTCTGTGTGTTTATCCCAACCCACTAGTTCAGCTGAGGTTACACTGATGCCCAAACAGGGATCCAGACCAGGAATGGTGACAGGAGTAAAGAGGAAGATCAAAGCCAAACTCACCACAGTGGAGGCTATTTTGAAATGCTGCTACTGCTAGAAATGAGGCAAGATGTGTTAACTGCACCCCTTGATCCTGGTAACTTCACTTCCTGATAGAAGCTGGGGAGCAGGGGAAAGGGGTTGCTGACAACCAAGTCTTGGGTAACCATGGCAGATGGATAGAGGCTTCCAGAGAAGCAGCAAGGCTTGATTTTTCCCTCTGAGATCTTAGATGTGAAACAACAGCATCAAGCTAAAAAATAGATCCAGAAGTCTCACTCAATCGTCTTTCCAAGGTCAGAAATACACAGCACCAAGGAAGCCTTTACCATGAAGGAAAAACCTCACCAGAAGCCAGATCTACAGCTGCATCCCCAGACTTTCTCCATTGCTTTGAGGGAAGAAAACAGTCTTTGGAAAGGTCTTTAGGATCTTACAGGCACGAGAAGTCAGCATCCAGATCCTGCAGAACCAGCTGGCAGAGCATGCTTGCAGGCTGAGCAGCAGGACAGGGCCAGCTGGACCTCCTTCGCTGCAGGGCAGGGGGCATTTCTGACACCAAAAGGCCAAACCCTCAGATATATCCCTTCTCTGTGGGAGGGGGATCAAACTGATGGTCTGGGAAAGCTCTTCCCTTCTCAGGGTGCTCTCTCTGGCAGGAATGAGACTGTTTTCAGTTAAAAAAAAAAATGCAATCTCCAAGCAAGTCTAAGGTGCCCCCTCCCTCCCCCGTCCCGGGAGGCAGCAGGGATCTGGCTCAAGTGCAGGTAGAACAGATCGTCTCCCTTTAACAGCTCAGCACTCCAGCTGCACAGCACATGATTGCCTCATGAGTAATCCTCACGGCCAGGCAGATGGTATTTTAAAATTAATCTTTTTTTGGCTTGGGCAGGCTTTTTTTTTTTTTTTTAATCTCTCCAATCTCTTCATTTCAGTCCTGTTGGCACCACCAGGGTAGTCCAATCCTCCTTTTAATACGGAAAATACCAAGGCCACAGTCTTGCCCGACCCCTAGACAAGAACAAAAAGTGTCCTAAAGCACAGGACCGTATCTCAGCCCGCCACRGCAGTGGTCAGGTACTGCCAAGAAGCACAGCTACCTGCTCCTCTGAGGTTGGCCTCCCCTTTCTGCCCCAGCCAACCCAGACCAAACCCAGCCTGGCCCGTGCACCCCGTGGGACCACAGGAGCCTGGAGCACGTCCAGGTCCATCTCCGGGCAGAGGAGCAGGGCAGCTCTGCTCCCGAGCTGAGCTGCACGATCGCGAGGCAAGGCTCCGGGACCCCAACCACCGGTGGGGCTGGGAGCGCAATCCCCATCCGCCACCCTCCCTCTCCCTGCAGGGCAAGCGCAGCAGGACAGCAGCCAATTCCCAGGTGCTTCTGCTGCCCCCAGATCTCCTCCCACAGCCCCCCAGAGGCCAGGGCACCAGTGACACTAATCTGCAGCAAGCTCACAGATGCCACAAGGGCACAAGCAGTGGAGGTGTGCTGGAGAACAGCTCCAGGCCCACCTGGGGACAGGAGGGGTGGTGGGCAGCAGCACAGAYGGGCTCTCACAGGTGCCACGTGCCCCAGGCACACATCTGCCACACGGACACTGGCTGCTCACTTCTGTCCTTTCCAATTTTGGCTGCCCACAAGCCCGCGAGGGGCCTGTGAGCCCAGCTGGACCCAACCACCAGGCTCCTGCAGCGGGTGACACTAACAGCACAAGACAGCAGGAGACATTTCTAGCACAGGCCTCCAGGAGGAGATTCCTGCCAGGGTCTCCTGCCTCCTCCCCCTGCCAGAGCAGGAGGTTGCAGAGCCCTGCACAGCACAGGCCAGGGCAGTTATCCCCAGCATGCTGGAGACGTCCCGCTTGAGCCTGCTTGGCCAAAACATGCAGAGAGACACCTCACCCCGGGTCCACTTGGGCTGGCTCCGCTGCTGCTCACCTGTACATCCTCCCTCGCACCCGTGAGCGCTGCCCTCCGTAATAGCTTCCCCACTGGGAGAGCCCTCCCCGGGCGTGGAAGCGGCCCCGGTAGCCCCCGCGGTCGGTGCTGCTGATGCCCGGCATGTTGGTTCTCTTGGGCAGCACCTGGAAGGCAGGACCAGCTCAGACGCACCGTCGCTGCCAGCCCCAGGGGCCAGCACGGCCACCTGCGCCACCAGGGCTGGGAGACATGGAGGCACCATCCTGGGGCTTCATCAGCTCCTACCTTAATGACACGACCTCTGAACATGCTCTCATCCAGCTCCACCGCCGCCTTCACGGAGCTCTTCTGCTCAAACTCGATGTAGGCRTACCTGCAAGGGGAGAGGGGTGAGCGCTGCCGTGGGGATGCCCCGCTGCCGAGCCGCCCGACAGGTCCTTTCCTCCACAGGGTGGCTGGGCCTCCAGCAGAGTGACTGCCACCAACCCCATTCCCAGCTCTCCCCATCCACTTGTGTCCTGAGAAGCCACAGGCCTCCTGCAAAGCCAGCTGGTCCAGCTCACAGCAGGCACAGGAGATGGCTCAGGWGGATTCCCATCAGCAAAGCTGCTCCAGCAGGACCAGAGCCCGCTTACAGTCCTGGTGCTGGACTGCTCTTCACCATGGAACGGTGCTGAGCGACTCAGCAAATGTAGCACACAGGGAAACAGCAAAGGAGAGGGACAGAGCAGCCAGGGCACACAGGATCAGTCCCACGCTTACAGAAGAGCTCTGGTTTTAGGGCTAAGGTGGGGAGGGAGCACACACAACACCAGCTGCAGCAGCCTGGAGAGCTCCCTTCTCCCCTGAGGGCAGTGGCTATGGYTTAATACACTCCAGAGCACTTTTTTGCCTGGCCTGGAAGGAGGTCAAGCTCTTTCCCTCCACACAACACCAAAAAATGAACTACCATGTTAGCTTTTAGCTGGGGATCTCCCTCCAGGTTGAGGGGCACAGGACTCAAGTGCCTCCTAGAGCACACCAGGCCCCCAGCCCACACCAGAACTCAGGTGCAGACAGCACAAAYCCCTGCCTTCTCTGCACACAGCTGCAGGCCATGATGTGCTGCTTTCTAGGAACTCAGAGCAGCAGTTCTCTTTCTATAGGACCTACAAATCACATAGGAGCTTTCAAACTGAGGGCTGCTTGTAGCTTGGCATCAGCCTTATGCCAGGGCTTACACTGACCCCACTAACCCACTGCAGAGTTCAGAGCACAAACCCCTTCTCTGCACTGGAGATTTCCAGCTGAGCTTCAGCTGTGTCCCAGATCAAGGGCTGCAGGCTTGGAGCTGGCAGCTTTGAAGGAAGCCACCTCCTCCACTGAGGCCAGCAGYGCTGTTTGCAGAGCAACTGCACTGAGAGGCACAACCTCAAATCACAGCCCCGAGCAAGGCAGGACACACGCCCGCTCCCAGAGCTGGGGAGCACGAGGTCTGGCCCAGGGCAGTGCCCTCTGGCAGCCCACCCCAACCCCAGGCCCACACACAACACTGACCCTTTGGGGTGTCCCGAGAACTTGTCACAGAGGATGGTCACCCGGTTGATCTGCCCACAGCTGTTGAAGTGAGACTCCAGCTCCTCCGCAGTCCCACCATAGTCCACCTGCAACAACAGTCCTGGCCCCTCAAGCACCACCGAGAGCCTCCTCCAGCCTCCCCAGCTCAGCTCTTCAGCACAAGGGGAGTCCCAAAGCCGCACTGCTCACGAACAAGCTGTCCCYTTCCCCCGACAGCAGGGAAATCCTCACTAGTACACCGGTGTCACCGCTACACCCAGATTTGTGCTGCTAGGTGACAACTACCCGCAAGGAAAGGGCCTCCACCCAGATGGCCGAGACCAGGGCCCAGCTAACCCTTAGCTAACACACTCACAGCCCCACCCTCGCTGTCTCCCGAGGCTCAGGAGCAAGCTAGGATCAACAGGGACTCACCCAGAGGGGACTCTTCCAAGGCTGAGAATCACCAAGGCTCTGCATCACTTATGCCCCCCAGAATGTCAGCACAACGCAGGTTGTTACCCAGGGAAGCAGAAGCATCACCCAAATCACCTGGTCTGGAAACTCAAGTCCAGGAGACACCCTCCCACAGGGGTATTTTGGGTAGCTGACACAACAGATTTTGCAAGTGGCTGAGGCAGAAACTGAGCTGTAAGACTCAAACCATATTCCCAGTATTGACYGGGGAAGTGGCAAAGCACACAGGAYGGGACCAGCCAGCCAGCCCAGG
This sequence comes from Rhea americana, assembly GCF_003343005.1. Lineage (NCBI taxonomy): Eukaryota > Metazoa > Chordata > Aves > Rheiformes > Rheidae > Rhea > Rhea americana. The sequence goes on from NW_028186649.1 coordinate 199,144, forward strand.
CAAACATCCACCCAAGCAAAGAGCTGCTGGTGAGCACTGCTCCAGGGGCTCAGAACAGCGTATGTGGCACTTACATTGCCCACGTAGATGGATCGCTGATCAACCTCCATTTTCTCCTCYGCCGTCTTTGGGAACAGACCTGCAGAGACAAGGTCTGCCCTGAAGCACTGCGTGGAGACGCAGGAGCCCTCTCGCAGAGGGAGCATGGCTGCCTGTGCAGCCCCGCTCTCCGCCCAGCCACCACCAAGGAGCTCCCTGCTCTCTCGGTCCCAGTGCACAGCAAGCTCCCCTTGTCCAGGCTCCCGTTCAGGTTTGAGCATTCCCACATGCCCCTACATCAGCCTCATGCTCCATCCCCTTGGCTCGTCTCCCACCATGAAAAATGACACAGGGCAACTGATGCTGCCAACTCATTGACCAAGCTTTGGCCTGTAGAGGTGGAAGGCAAGAATTAATACAACCTGCCTCAGCATCATGTCCTGCTCAGGCCCTGACTCTTCCTACACATCCAGCCCACAGCTGACAGGACACCAGAGACTGCCAAGAGAGACAGAGCTGCACGCTGCAGTTCTGATAGACACCCTGTGCCTCAGAGGTGTTCCTGGTGGGGACAGCAGCAGCCACAAACAGCCCATACCTGCCTCTGAGCTCATGATGAAGCGGCTCTCAGCTTCCAGCTGTAACTCCTTCAGCCTCTCATCCTCTTTCTCCATCTCCCGCACTCTGGCTTTGATGGCCTCCAACTCCTGAAACACAAATCAAGACTTGTGAGAGCAGCATACGAAACAGGGACACCTTCACCACACTCCCCACCCTAGACTGCAATGCTACAGCACTGCGCAATGTGCCGCTTCACCAGTGGTTTGCGCCCAGGTTGGTGGACAAGGGTGGGGCGGGTGTTGGGGACAACAGCCTGCCTCATGAAAGGCAAGTTCAGCTCCTAGTTCCATTAGAGAGAGAGGAAAAAAAAAAAGAAAAAACACTTCCTTTATTGTGTTTACCTGCRAAACAGCATTTGCTAGAGCAGGGGTGCCTCCACAGCACTGGAACTGCCAGATGGAATCAGAGATTTAAACTGGTGATGAACAGGAGCCATTTACYTAAGCTCAGGCAGACAAACAGCTCAGTGGGGAAAGCTCAGCAGCAGGAGAGTGACAACACAATTTCAGCTGCTCAGCTTAAGGATTTTAACAACAGGAGGCCCAAGATAACTCTTATTCTTAACTTTGGAGAGTGGTTCAACAGAGGCATAGAAAGTCTTCCATTTTCTTAGAAAAACAAGGAAAATCGACTCCACATTTAGCCAAACACTCACTGGGTCCTGCACATCCAGCTCTTCTGCACTGTCCCCCTCCAGGTGGTTCAGGCCCAAGTCTTCTGCTGCAGCCTTCTGCAGAGCTGCCATCTCTGTCACATCCCAGGACTCCTCCACTGCTGCCAAGGATGGTGGGTCCTGCCACCAGATCCCAGAAGTGTCCAGGAAGAGAGGGCTGGGTAGGAATAGCAGTGATAAGCAAATAGTAATTTAATGCAGAGTCTAAAGAGGAATACCAGCCAGGCAAACACTTTAAGGGCACTTCCTCCAGACAGAAGAACAGCCACCCCCAAGCAGATCCCTCACAGAGATGCAGGCTGGCTTGCAGCAAGACYCCAGGACTGCAGGTGCCTGACCTAAGGCAGGCTCTCTAGTTCACACATACTGAGCCACTTCCCAGCATGGGAGGCTACAGAATGGACTGGRAAGCCAGGCCCAAGCACTGTAACCTCACTGATGTCAAGGAAAAGGAGGCAAAATGTGACCCAGGAGAAGAGCTCTCAGGCTGTAAGGAGGGGAGAGCAGCAGGGAGTCCTGCTTCACCCCATGACAGGGGGACCTATTCTCTTCCAGGCTTCAGCTCCTGGCCTGGGCTGCCAGAGGGACAAACCCTCCTCCTGAGAGGGAAGCTGACCCTGCTCCAGCCAGGAGCCTGGAACCCCAGTGCCTCCTCTTGAGCCAGCTTCAATCCCAGTGGCACTCACCACCACCACCACAAAGCCCTCCAACCCAGGACCTGCCTTATGCCGCCATCACCACCACCCGTCGAGCCGGGCCCCGGCCCTACCTCGCCCGGGCCCCGAACATGCTGCGCGGAGCCAGCGGGAGCAGCGGGGCGGCACCACGTGCAGACCGACCACTGCCACGTGCGCTTCTCCCGCCGGCGCGCCGCTTATCACACGTCGGCAGCCAATCAGAGCCCGGCGCGCCGCGAGGCCCCGCCCACTGGCGGCAGGGCGGGGGCGTCGCTGCCCCGCTCCCGGCCGCGTCCCCGGGGTCGCGGGTTCGAGGCCCCGCGGCGCCCCGGCCGCGGACGCTGGTGCRCATCTGGGCCAGGCAGGGCGAACGCGGCTCCTGTGGGCCTCGGGATCCCTGGTGCAGCCACCGCCGGTGGTGGCCAGGCTTGGGGGGGCATCGCAGCTGTTTCTCTGAGTGGGGCACTGCAGTGATGCTGGTGGGCTGCAACTCGCTCCAGAGGACTGTATCCTGCTGCCCCCGCCCTGGGCACTGTGGACCCCCCGAACAACAGGAGACCCTGAGGTGGGGTGCAACATAGCAGGGAGGAGAAGTCCCTTTGGAAACAGGTTGCAGGACCGGGGATCCTGGGGGTGAACCGAACGCAGGCACCAGTGCCACCCGCCRTGAACACCCCCTCCCAGGGCCCAGGGTGGGGGGAGCCACCAACCCCAKGGTACACAGACACCGCGGCGGGTGCGGGCACAGGGAGCGAGGGGCCCAGCACAAGCAGAGCCCTCTGGTTGATATTAAATTGTCTTTATTACACAGATACAGAGTTAAGAACAGACATAACCTGAATCATAAAGTTTACATCTTCCACAGGTCAAACATACAGTACACTTAGAGAAAGCAGGGAACAGCAAGGGGGGGACAGCATGCCGAAGGAAAGTCCTATCACGTCACCTCTCTGGGCCGGCCGCCCGCCGGGAGCTCCCCGGGGCCCCGCGCCGAGCCCAGCCGATGCCCGCGGGTGCCGGGCTCCTCCCGCCCCCRGAGCTGGGGCACCCGAGCGCGGGGCCGGGGCAGCCGGGAGATCCCGGAGGAGAAGGGTGGGTGCCCCGGCCCCCGCTCCGGGGATGCCACGAGCCGGAGGAGGGCGCGGAGGGTGGCGGGGACGCGGGTGCCCGGCCGGGACGGAGCGGAGCCCCGGCGAGGCTCGGCGCCGGGGGAGGACGCCTCCGCAGCGTTTCCCCCGGGGCGGCGCGGGGGAGCCCGGGGCACTTTGGTTTCAGCTGGGATTCGGTTTGGGAATGCGAGGAAGGAGCAGAGGAGCCCGCTGAGAGCCTCCCTTCTCCGGCCGCCTCCTCCGGCCCCGCGCTCCCGGCACCGCCACGTCCCCGCGCCCGGCCCTGGCCCCTCCGCCAGAGCCACCCTGCCGGGCCGGCTCCCGCGGCTCCAGCGCAGCCGCTGTCCTCCCCTCTTCACTATTTTTTTTTTTGGAAATATTACACTTTAAAGCTGTCTAGCTGGTTTGGCCGTCTGCTGGCGCCACACCGCCTGTCCCCTCCCTCCCTCAGCTTTTGGTTTCAATGCAAGGTTCTGTAGGGTATTTTTATTATTCTTATTAAAAAAAAAAAAAAAGAAGGAAAAAAAAGCAGCAAAACAGAAAGGAAGTGAAACAAGAGCAGAATCTGCGTGTAAGTGCTCTCGTCTGCGGTTTCCCGGCGAGGCGGAGGTAGAGAGGCAGGGCCCGGYGCGGAGCGGGCGGCGCGCCGGCGCACGGACACGCTTGGCAGGGAGCGGAGGAAAAGGAACAGACACCAAGAAGAGCAGGCGGCCCCGCAGCAGGCGCATCTGCAATACTCTTATATATTACCTCTTCTCAGGAAACGTAAGAAAAATAGACAATATTACATATGCCACACCATAAATAAAGTGAACAGTCACTCGAGGGGCCCCCGGCCCAGCTCCCGGCCCCGGCGGGACGGGGCCGCGGAGGGGGTGAAGGGGCCGCGCGCGCCCCGCGCCGCCGCCTGCACCCGCATGGAGACGAGCCCCAGCGACAGCTCCAGCCGCACCGGCCGCTTTCGCCCCGGGCTCCCGGCGCCGCTCGGAGCTGCCCAGAAACCTGCCCTGGGGATGGCCAAGATCTCGGGCRCGGGCAGCCCTGCCCCGGGGATGCGCGAGCTCTCGGGCAGCCTCGTCCCGAGGGCTCGGGGCTGCGTGCAGCCGTGCCCCGGGCAGGGGGGAAGTCGCAGGCGCGCGCAGCCCTGCCCCGACGTCTTGGGGTGCACGCAGCCCTGCTCTTGGACCTCAGGCTGCAGCCGGACCCTTTGGCGAGGGCGTTTGTCACCGGCGCTCGGAGGGGCCTGCCGGATCCCCACGCAGCTCCGCGGGCGCTCCCAGCGGCACCGGCACGGGAGTGACGTGGCTGATGCGGTTTTGCCCCCCGGCCTTGGCACGACGGCACGTGGCAGGCTGCTGCCGGGCCCGGCTGCAGACCTCGCAGTTCCCGCGGTGCGGGAAGCGTGGCACCCGCGCCGGGGAGGTGCAAGGCGCGGGGACGCCCGGGTCCCCTTCGGCATCCCGCTGCAGCGAGGGGGATGCCCGGGGACCCTCACGCCGCCACTCCACCCCGAACAGCTGAACAGGCAAACGCGCCTGTGCCCAACCTGGCCATCGCCCGTGCCCGATCTGAGCCAGAGCCACAGCAAACCTGGCTGGGGCCACCGTGCCGCTGGCTGGAGCAGCACCSGGCTGCCCCCAGCCCCAGCAGCGAGGCTCAGGGCTGGGGCAGCACACCAATACCACCGCCTCGGAGGTGCCCCACGTACCGGGCCCTGCTGCAACGTGCTCTGAGCCCCAGGCACGGCACGGCACGGCGCAGCAGGGCACAGCGTGACATGGACTAGCACGGTGCAGCATGGCACAGCACAGCGTGACATGGCACAGCACAGTGCAGTGCGGCACGCCATGGCGTGGCAACAACGTGACACGGCAAGGTGCAGCACCGCATGGCATGGCGTGGCGTGGCGTGGCATGGCACAACATGACATGGCATGGTGCAGCATGGCACGGCTCGGTGCAGCATGACATGGCACAGCACGGCATGGCACAGCATGATATAGCACAGCGCGGCATGACATGGCATGGCACAGCATGACATAGCATGGTGCAGCCTGGCRTGGCACGGCACGGCAYGGCACAGTGTGACATGGCATGCTGCAGCATGGCATGGCACGGCACAGCATGACATGGCACGGTGCAGCATGGTGTAGCACAGCGTGACACGACGCGGTGCAGCATGGCATGGCATGGCATGGCACGGCACGGCACGGCACGGCACAGCCCCACAGCAGAGGGGCACACCAGGAGGGAGATTCGAACGCAGCACCCGCGGCCAGGCCTCTCGGTGACTCGTGCCTGGCGAAGCCACCACACGACCCCAAACCCTTCTTTCTTCTCTAAAGCAAACACACAGGATGGTTTTGCAAATCCGGAAACTAAAGCTCCTAGCGAGCACACGAATTCTGCTTCTTTTCGGTTAATCCTAGCTCCTAAACGTCACATCCTCCAGTAGTTTCTCATCATCTTTTATTTGGCAAATGTCTCTTATTATTATCACTATCATTATTATTATTATTATTTTTGGACCTCTGCAGACACTATTTACATTCACATTAACGTACAGCATTCCCGCCCTGGCCGTGCCGGGGCGCGCTCTGGCTTCCCTCCTCTCGGAGCCGTGGGACTTTCCGTATTGCACTCCCGTCCTCTGCGCTTTATACAATGATGCAAGAAATACAAAATAATCTACATCGTCTTTCTCCTCCCGCTCCGCGAGGAAGTCCTCGTTGGTTTCTTTCCTTTCCTTTCCTCCTAGGAATCGTTGCAAAAAAACCCAACGTGGGGAGCGGAAAAAAAGAAAAGAAAAGCCGGAATCTGAAAGCAACCGAGCAGCGCCCGTGTCCACCGCGGGGCTGGAGAAACCATCCGGCGCCGCGCTCGGCCGCGAGCCGCGGAGCGCCGTCCGCAGAGCGTCGTCGCGGAGCGAGGGGAACGAAGGGCGTCTTTGCAGCTGCAG
>NW_028186650.1:0-71801 GCF_003343005.1 Rhea americana
GGCTCCGGGGTGGTGTCCAAAGCCTCATCTCCATATCTTGGCCTTGCAGGACTTCCTGCGCAATATCCCTTCCCAACTCCTGTCGGCAGCCCTGTTCGAGAAGTGGATGCTGGCTCTTGAAAAGCCAAGCAGGGAAGAAAAGATTGAAGAATTGAAAGAGTGAGTGTTGTAGCCARTCACAGCATTCTGGAGGGTCTGGGAGAGGCCGGGGCCTTCTCTGGAAATGGGGAGTGCCAAGGAAAAACCTGTCATTCCTACCAGCTTGCTAGTGCGAATTCTACACAACACAGGCATAGGCTTTCACAAAGTTTTCACACACAGCAAGGAACAGCAGCAGCTGCCCCCTCAAGTCATGACACGTTGTATTTGTGTTCTCTTAGGGTGGCTGACCAACTGCCTCGGCCAAATATCCTCTTGCTCAAGCCCTTGCTTGCTGTGCTCCACCACATAAGCCAGAATGCAGAGACCAGCAGGATGGACTCCAGCAACCTTGCCATCTGCATAGGGCCCAACGTGCTGAGCCCAGGCACAGACAGCACGCTGCCRCTGCAAGTSCARATGGAGATGAATGGCAAGGTATGTTGAACTCAGCAGCTGGCTCCCCCGTTGGGGCACAGCTGAGCCATCCCCACAGATCACACAGCTAAAGGCAGCAGCAGCACCTGGGAGCRTGGGGGCTGCCCCTCAGCTGGGCTTTCTGCAATGTGACAGGCAGATCTCTTCCTGGAGCTGCAGTCACAGAGCTACAGCTTTCAGTAGAGAAATGGCAGTCAGGAGCAGCAAAGACYGTTGAGCGCATCTTCAGCCCCTTGCGCTGACATCCATGGTTTTCTGTGTGCAGGTGAAGGCGCTGGTGGAGTTTCTTATTGACAACTGCACAGCAATATTTGGGGAGGACTTGGCCTTGCCTGGCAGCCCCTCTGCTGAAGACTGCCCCGAGCACACCGGCAGCTCCGCAGGTAGGAGGCTGCACTGAGGAYTGGCACTGCCCAGAGCTGCTGGTTCCAGTCCTTGAGCTGGCTGTGGGAAGATGCSTGTGGCAATGCAGAGAGGTGCAGAGGGTTCAATACCTTCTGGCAGTGCCTCCCCCCTGCAACACTTCCCAGAAATTCCCAGTGACCTTCCTCCCACTACRAGCGGCACCCCGGATGTTAAATGTTTGTAGAGCTATGCTCTGCACAGCATTGCTCACTATGGGCTTGAAGTGCGCTCTCCCCGGTGCAGGATATTGCCCCTGGGGCTAATTGTGTCTCCTGAGCTGCCCCTCACATCCATAGGTGCTAAGACTGCAGCTTGCCATCTGCACGTTGCCATGGTGCCATGGCAAAAGTCCCGTTTTCCTTTCAGAGGGCCAGTACAAGCTAGCTAACAGGCTCTTTGTGCCCACAGGGCACCCAGGAGCTGCTCAGGAGGATGCTTCTGCCCAAGACAAGCCAGGGCCTGAAGCTGGATGTGACTCCCTAACCTCTGAGATGCAGCAGCCCAGTGGGAGAAGCCCCGGTGGGAGCAGAGCATATGCAACATGTGTCTCTGCCCCTCCGGTGCCTCATTTGCAAAGTGACATCAGCGCAATGCRTAGGAGCATCTCAGAGCCAGCTCTGTCCTTTGAGGACCCCTCAGAGGGCAGCAGAAGGCACCAGCAATGGAGCAGGAGCATGGACAGTGTTGCTGCTGTGCAGCAACAGGTGAGCTTGGCGAGGGAGGCACTGGGAGAGCAGCCTGCCATCGTGCCCACACAATTATCAGAGGGCGCTCCACCCCAGACGTCCTCCAGGCGCTCCCTGCAGAGCTGCTGTCCTGCTGCCCAGGGCTCCTCCATCATTCCCCTGGGACCTGCTGCCATTCCCTCGTGCTGCTTCCGGGCTGCGAGAACCATCTAAGCAGTCACCAGCATTCCTATTGCATGCCAAGCCTGGGTCAGAAACATCAGAGCCCAGCAAGATCATTGTGGACATGGAAGGAAAGAAAAGGAGGAAAGAGAAAGAAGAAAGAAACTACAAGAAGAAAGAAACTACAAGGCAAGAAAGAACAAGTCAAGAAACAAGGAAAGAATAACAGAAAGAAAAAGTCAAAAGCAAGTAAGGAAACATCAAGGATGGCAACACATGGAAAGAAAACACAGGGAAAGAAAGAAGGAAAAAGGAAATAGAATAAAAAGGAAGAAAAAGCAAGGCRGGAAATAAGAAAAGSAAAAGGRAAAAAGGAAAAAGCAAAAGCAGTAAGAGAAAAAGAAGGAAGGGAGAGACAAGGAAGGGACAAACAAGGAAGGGACAAAAAAATGAAAAAAATAAGGAAAGGAAAAAGCAACGAAAAAGGGAAAGGGAAAAGGCAAAGGTAATGGAAAAAGCAAGGAAAAAGTAAATGAGAAAAGAGAAAAAACAGGGAAACAATAAAGAATGAAAGACAAAGGAAGAATAAATGAAAGAAAAGAGAAAGAAAAAAGGCAAAAAGGAAAGAATAAGAGGAAGAAAAAAGGAAATAGGAAAAAAAGACAAGGAAATAACAATAAGAAAACAAGAAAAAAACAAGAAAGAAAAGAAAAATGAGGAAAAAAGAATTAAAATTGACCTTCTTTCATGAGTTTATTTTTTTTTTCTGAAAACCTGAGATACCAGTCTCAAGACCWCTTTTTGCAAAAGGTAGGCCATCAATAACTTTTGATTCTGAGGGGCATCAACACCTATTTTTCCCTTCAGTTAATTTAAACCCATGTGAAATGACTACATTTTATGTCCACCACTTTTGCTRTGACCTCATGTTCTAAGAAGGCCAAATATAAATCAGATTTTTTTGTTAAGGAATTAATATTTAACAATATTTATCTTTCTTTATTGTTAACATCTCTTCTAGTAATCTTGAGGAAACCTTTATCTGTATCATTATCAGTACTGAAGAGATTACAGTAGTCTGCTATTTATTCCTCTGTTCCGGTCAGCATAAAAGTTACAATACTAGAGATCAAAACTTGATTGCTATTCTATTGTGTCTGTTTCCCCGACAGTATTTATTTTCACATTCTGAATAGCTTCTAATTCCCAGATTTTGTTGTCTGGACTTCTTGTACATCAATTTCAGTTGCTTCTCACTGATATCTTCTAGTCCTCTATATTGAAATTCATTACCTGTACTTTCCACATGAAGACTTTCACAAGAATCTTTCCCCAGTTCTGCTTCTTCAATATCCATTATTATGGCCTTACTTTCCTTCTTTCCTTTTTCTTTTTCTTTCTGATCAATAACAAGACTCTCAAAGGGCCTCTACCAGTCTTCTCCTTTCAGTCCATAAGCTGAAATTCATGGTCATTCACAGACCTCACACACAGATAGAGTTCAAGAGAGGTCCTTTCTCTATGAAAGTTTTCTAATGATTACTCATGAAAAAGCTTTTCTTCTATCTTGAGTCCTTGAGGTAGCTTTTAATACTTATTGTTTTGTCATATCGTTTATTTAAAGCCATCCAACGTACAAATGTACATTTGTAATTGATTTTTCTAACCCTGTCTATACTGGAAATGTTGTTTAACTACTATTTCCTAGAGGATCTTTCAGTTCAAGGAAAAATTATGCTGGCAAAAGACAATATTCTAAAAGGTATACAAGTTATGTATGTAAAATTTAAATTTAATTTTATTGAAAAATATAGAAGTTAGTTATAAAGTTAGTTTTGGCAAGTACAAGTTGTACTTTCACAATGGCCACACTGGCAAAGCCTGTCTACTATAGGAAGGGCCAAGTGACAAGTTCACTCTGCAATCATGAAATGAGATATTGGTCATTGTCTGCAAGTATTCACATGAATCTCAATGTGCTATTTATTATTTGTCACAGAAGACTTGTATAAGAAGTTTCCAATCAGCAGTTTGGAATGATGCCATGTAGCTTAGTTTGCCAGTCTAAACGAACAGTTCATGAACAGGTTAGTTTGTGTAAGTTTTCTGGCACCTAGACAAAAAGTCAGACTGAGAGAAAACAGGAGTCCTTTGTGAATGTCTCACAAACAGGAAAAGAAACTAATTTAATCAARTATTATAAAAATAGATAATTTGAACAGCTCTACTTTTAAGCCAGAGAGGTGTTATTGAACCATCTATAAGAATATTAAGTGTTTTACAAATCCAGACTTTTATCATGGAATCTTTCTAGTCAAATCTTGCAAAAACACTGCCATTCAAGTATTTTCTCCAGTCCTTCTGGTATCAGCACTGCAGGCCATTGTCTAGTGGTAAGACAGTGTGTTAAAAAAGGGCTTGTGCGTTTGGATGCTTGCTGCTTGGTAAGGTATTTATAGGATACCTACAGTCAACATTATCCCAAGTGAGGTGGACTGTACAATGCTGTACATATTACAGTTAAAGCAGACTGTTTCCCTGTTATCTAAGGGAAAATCTGTAAATATTGCAGGAATCAGGAAAGTAGCCTTAGTCTTGTCTGTRCCTTAAGTGTACTAGGCATCAAGCCATTGAGATAGCTTCCCTGCTTCTTGCTGCCTTGTATTCATGGTGGTGTCCTGTGCAGCAGGATGGGTCCTGGAAGCAGGGCTGGGACTTCAGTGTGGCCAAAGGGGCACCACACACGTAGCTGTGGTTTGGAAGCAGATCCTGCACAGCTGTGCACCCCACTGCATCCCTGACCTGTTATACCTGCCTCCAAGAAACAATTTTCTGGACACCCTTTTCTAAATGGTGGCAGCTAGCAACACAGCTCTGATAACCAGCAGTCCCCAGACCCTTGGCTTTCCAAGCACATATTCAATGTACTAATTTCTCAAAACTGCCTGCATACCCTCTTTCATACTAATGTATTCTCTTTGTGGCAGAAACATTTCCAAAACAAGGCTTACCAGGGCTTAGCTGCCCCTAACATTAGATAAACTTTTCTAAATGAACCTTTATTTTTATTATAAAGTTTTGAGTAAAGATTCAGAATACAAGTTTGAAAAGAAAGTTACAAGCAAATCTACAACACATAGCACAAGACTATATTTAACTATTCTCTGTTCCAAGAGGCACCTTAGCCAAACTGCAGCTCCTGAGCTGTTGATGAGCCTGGGAGAATGAGGAAACAACTTTTTCAGTGGCACTATGCTTTTTGGTGGCGTTTCAGCTCTTCAGATCTTTCTTTTTCTGTATTACCAGCCTTGATTCAAAGTAGAAGACACCATTGTTGATTCAGTCYCACAGCTTAATCACATTTTAGAATCAATCTATTTCTCTTAGCTCAAAGGGCCTAATAATAATTGTGCATACACTTTGCATAGCAGAGACACATTTAGTAGAGACACAACCCAATCTCTTTTTAATATTATTAGGAAGACATAAAAATAAATCTAGTCTAGCCACGTTTCTGAGTCAAGCTAACCCTTACCATTTTGAGTTTTTCTTGGGACACATCAACCTTCAAAAAAGTCCTTTGGAGGGAGTCTGGATCCCAAAGGGATGAGGGTACCTATTGTGAAATCCTCAGTCAGCCACTCTTTCCCCCAAAGCAATGTTCCTAGGTGGCTATTTGCTTATCACATAGGCTCACAACCTATCTTTTGTTGTGTGTTATAAATGCAACCTAAATACCCAGTTTAACAGTCCAGGTTCATATTGCTGGAGGAAGATGTCTGGCAGTTAAGGGAGAGTAGAGCTTGTGATCCCTGGCTTACAGATCTTTAGGATCTGGTTATGGGCCTGTTTTGTGCTTTTYTAGTGCAAACATAACCTTTGCAACTTCCCTTTCCTTTTGCTCTGTGTTCCCCTGTATTTCAGTCAGCACAGTACCAAGGTGCAGGCAGGATAGCTTTGTAAAGTGTGAACTATCAGAGTGCAGGATGAACCTTGTGCAACCTTGAATAAACAACCTACAGAGCAAGAAATGCATCTCGACTGACTTCTTGCACCTCTTGATGAAAGCAGCATGCTCTGGCAGCCGTGGCTCACTGCTCGTCAGGGATTAGCACAGTGTTTACCTGCTCTTGCTGAGGCTGGGCAAACTCTTGATCGTGCTGACATGTCTGAGCATTTTGGACAGTTGCTGCTGGCGCAGCAGAATCTTGTCCTCTGCTTTCATTCAGGACTTGTGAGGACTAATCATCTGAGCTGGTTGGTACAGCATCAGCAGTGCCACAACCTTTAAATCAACTTCCAGAGCAGAAAGGCTGTTTTCGAATGTAATTTGGTTGGTTGCTGCTCGAGTGGGACATTCCTCTGTCAGCAGGTCTCAGCTTTCCTTCAAGGAGAGGAAAAGGCTGGTTGTGCAGTGAACCTCACTGGCTCTTCAGGCAGGAGAAATCAAGCAGGAATAGGTGGGACAGAGGTGGGCATGTGCGCAGGTGGTAAAAGGAAGCAATTCCCTGTGCATGTGGGATTCTTTTTGAGCACCAGCTCACTGTTATTTTGTAGATATTATTTAGTACTTGCCTACTGGTAATTACTAAAGTTACATTGTGTCCACAGGCACTCTGTGTAAAGTGATCCACAATAAAAGACAGATATTGCCAAGAACACACGGTTAAGGTTTGTAGAACAAAATTAGGAAAGTGTCCTGGAGTATCACAGTTGGAATAAGGGTACATTTACAGCACCAACAAATGTATTGTGTATGTCACAGCAAGGGCCTCAGTTTTTCATATGTATGCTCATAGCACTGATGTTCAGATAAGCATTCTTTTTCATCTTAATTTTATCTTCATTATGCCCATTTTCCATCTAGCTTCATATACTTGAATAGGCATAGATTAAATAGGATTCACATGGTTTAAGTAGCATAACTAACACCGGTTGAGGTGGTGGCTCAGCAGTGAGTTAGGTAGTACGATTGAACGTCTTCTCCTAGTCCACTCCAACAGTGCTGCAGGCTTGCAGTATATGGATAACAGCCTTSCTAAGTGAAAGCAGGTACCAGTCTGAACAGCTGTCTGTGATAGTGTGGTGCTCCCTTCTGTCACTGGGAGGTGTGACCAAGGTCTAGCACCCAGGTGCTGTGAACATATCAGAAAATGGAAACTAATGAATGGAATAAGCCTTTGCAGTCATTCTCACAGTTTGAGAGGAGCTAATCATAAAGAATGAATAACGCAAAAAAAAAGAGAAAAGAAAAGAAAAGAAAAGAAAAGAAAAGAAAAGAAAAGAAGAAAAGAAAAAAAAGAAAAGAAAAGAATGCAAAAATCCTCCCTTCCTATTTCCAGTAAATGATGCTGTGGTAATAACTGCAACACTGAAAGCGAAAACAGAATATTGCCAATGGTAATAGCCCATATTTTAAATGGCTCCACTTATCTGGATCTTATTTTGGCTTGACATTGTTGATGTAACTTTATTTCTCAAASGGTACCATCAGCACTTAAATTTATCAGGCTCTAATGACTGTATGTTGAGATAAATTCAGTCTGCCCTAAGTGGCAGCATTAACAGCATTGATGGAGCCTGAAATAGAACTGGCAACAACTCCTTCACAGTGCTAAATAAGGTAGCACCAGAAAATTCACATCAGGGTTGGTCACTTGACATGCAAACAAACTACATTGTCATGGGCCTCTTCGCAGACCCTATGAGGTTCAGTGAATGGAAAACAGAAAGATGCATCTCAGTTCTGCCTCAGCTACAGGGTTTTTTTTTTTTGTTTTGTTTTTATGACAATCTTTCTGGGGGGGAAATCACATCTTGGTTTATGCAGTTTTATGCAATTAAAATTGTTGATATTAGTTTTCATAATTTGGGTCTGTAAATTTGAAATAGGTAACACGGACCCTGCTTTTTCCACACAACCCACATGAAGGCACAGTCAAGCATGAGTGGAGATATGTAAGAGTTTGGTAACRCTGCATTTTCTGTACTGAAAATATGTCTTCTGTAATTGAAGGGGCAATACAGAGAGAGCAGTGAGGGGCACCCTTCCTCGACTGAGACTGGATGAGTTTGGGGGTGGAAGCGCAGGAATATGTCTGAATCCATGAATTTTCTTAAACTGTCTCAAAGACATATGTCTGGACACTTGTCATTCCTTGAGTCCCATGTCCTGTTGGTTGTCAAAGAAAATGATGAGTCCGCCCCCTTAAAGGGAGGAGATCATGAAAAATTCAGAGTTCACATGTGTTTGGCAATGCAGAGTAGGTAAACAGTGACTCTGTTGGAGGCAGTCCCCTACTTCGGCACAAAATGTGAGAACTGCAGTAATTACTGGCTGCTTATGAGGTACCAACTGCTTTTAACTGCTTGCAGCAGCTCAGTCCTTCGGGGCAGAGGAGTGAGTGTCTATACTGCAGCCCCTAATTGCCGTGTGTCTTGAGTCCTCTGTGCTACTGCCATCTCACAGTGGCAAAAGGAATGCAAATAGCTCAAGAAAAAAATTGAAGTTAAAAAAAAAAAAAAAAAAAAAAAAAAAAGAAAAGAAAGAAAAGAAAGAAAAGAAAAAAAAAGAAAAATTGTGATGCGAAAGAATTTTATCATTTCCTTTTCTTGCTTTGAGAGAGAGGGTGATGCCAAACAATATGATTTCAGAAAAAGAGGAGTGTCTAATTCTGCCAGTATTTAGATGACACCACTGAATGTTATTCTGCTGTTATTAGATTATAAATTCAATTTGCTATGGGAGATTGAAGATTATACTCAGAATGTTTGTAAGGTTTATATGCATATTTCACTTGGTCTCATTTAAAGGGTCATATAGAAAACAGCAAAATGGTACTGGTTCTGAGTGAGCTTACAAAGATGCAGATCACAACTGCGGCTGGTAAATTTTTAACTTCTGAGAGTAAAAACCATCCTTCTTCTACCTTTCTACACTATGTAGAGTCCTTAACCTTTACCACCATACCATTATTTGTACTTCAACTTGAATGCAGAGACGTTGGTGGAGGTATTCCGGGGTAAAACAGCCAGAGCTAATAATGCAGCTGAGGCTCTGCAAAAGTAGTGACATGTTCCTAATATGAAATGGAATCTAATTTACCTTTCACTGTTTACTTTATAGGTAGAGAAAGCTTTGCTCTATCAGATTTTGTCCTATGGATTTTAGCAGCAAGATAAATGCAGATACTTTGTGAAAGTGACAGCTCAATTTATTGCTGTTTGTAATTTGTACTCTGCCTTCTCTCAGTTCAAGAAAAATCAAGGGATGCAATAATTATTTATTGAGGAGATGGTTTTTACACTGCAAATGCTGCAGAAAGTGCACAGGATGTTATCTAAGCATCACTGAAATCACTGCATGCTTTTAAGATTTCACAGAACCGTCTTGTAAACATTAATGGCATTTGAATCATCTCATCTAACTCCTCAGAGTCATTCAGAAAATATTTAACATCAAGAGAATGGGGGAAGCACAGTAATCCTCTGGTTTATGATTCTGTTTGTAATGTTACGATCTTCATGGAAGTTCAGTCTAGTTTAGAAGATTTGTAGAGATTGGAGATATTTTTAATCTTTCCCTTTACCTATATAAAATAAATAAAAAACAAAAAAGGCTTGCTGATAAGGTAGTCTAGGTCCGAACAGCAAATTAAGGCCAATTCCCACAAAGAGTTCAAGCATGAGCTACTTTTCTCATTCAAGTAGTCTTACTTATGTTAATAGCCACCATTCCTTTGTTTATAAATTATTCATGTGCACAAGTCTTCACAAGACTGGAGCCTGCAGGTTACAAACTTGCATTAAGCCTTAGGCTGATTAAAAGTATTTTGGTAAAAAAATACAGAACAAACTTTTAATTGTTGCTAAAAAGAATATAAATAGTAAAGCTTAATTATTGTGAAAATGGATGGATTAAACACTGTCTACAGAAGCAATATCTAGTAAATATCTCAAATACATCTGCAACATAATATTATGCTTTCATTTCATGAAGGCACATTTTAAGGAACTTATGGCCACATTCATTCAAAGGAAAATATGCATACAGTACATATCAGATACAGTTTTGGCAGTAGAATGACAATTTTGACTCAAAATCTTGTTTATTTTCTTTTTATACCCAAGAGCATGTTCTCAACTCTTCTGAGGAATATGAGTAACAGGTTTTTTTGATTTGTTTTCTTCTGTTGATGTTTGTTATGGTATGTCATTGATAACAATATCCTGTAAGGCACAGATTCAGCTAGCTTAAATCAGTCAAGGTGATTCCTAGGGCTGTGGTGACTAATGGTGAGGAACTTTAGGCCTTCTGAATGCAGGCCTCCACTCCCCATAATCAGTGTTCGTTAGCATCTTTCCCTATACAATGTGACTTGACAAAACAGCATTTCTGACACACTCAAGGGCTCTTATCTCTGAACAGGATCCTAGAAAGTCCTGTCTCAATTTGAATGTAAAGTTTCTACAAAATGTGCAAGACTAACTAGCAGAGGCAGCTTGCAAAATTTCATGGCTTCTACAGGTTCACTGAGCAGTAGGGTCACAGCAGCTCTCCTCTGCTTTTAGGGTTTTCCCACCTCTCATTCCTCTGTTTACTAAACACAGTGAGGATCAGAAAAGCAGAAGTGACAAATATATGGAGGCAGAAATCAGGTAGGAAAGGGAGACAAATAATGCCAGTGTGAAGAAGAATGAGGACAGATACATACCAGAYGATGAGAAGGGAAGGCAGCTCTGGAAATGGGAAGTTTTGGTGCTCGAGGAGCGTTTGAGGAGCAGGGAGTGCAGCACGCTGTGAGCAGAGGCACATGCAGAGCAGGAGCAGGCTGACATAGCATCACCTCCATACCATGGCGAAAACATCTGAAAGAGCTGCAGGTTGCAATCATGACCTGCTGAGATCCCATATCAAGTCGTTTTTCTTCTACCTTGGCACTATTTTGAAGAGTTTGGTTTAAATAACTGACACGAGGCAGCCTCATCACATGTGAAACGTCTCCAGGAAAAGCTGAATGCATGTATTTTTTATCTCTCTACCATATCTGTTACATGCTGTGTCTGTGTGCCAAAACAAATTTTAATGCTGAGTAACGTGCCATGTGTTTGGATTTAAAGTGAGTAAAATAGGTTGATTCCATTTAGAAATGGCAGGTTGCAGTGGATATAATCCAGTCCTTGCATGGCTTTTAAGAAGGAAATGCACTCAGAAGAGCACTGTGAAATTTCAAACAACAACAACAACAAAAAAAGAAATCCAAAGACAGGTTGTTCCTGTCAGCCTTACTGAACTCAGAAATACAAATTCACATATTCAGATTCAGATGACATTGAATGTTGAAATGAAACTCCTGGGAGAGAGGATTGTGGCACTGTGGAGAAGAAAATCTGGAAATTGTTTATCTAAAATGCGAAACATTGACAATGTGTAGGTGGTTTTTTGGAGGGCAAAGGGCTAGGAGGCACTTCCCAGCATTTAGGTGGCTGCTGGGAGCTTGGCAGTGAACCGCAGCACGCCACACACCTACGCGTTGCTCGATACTCTGTGGTGAGCACCCTGGTGAGCGTAGACAGCGTCCACTCTTCCTGCTCGCTGGGAGAGCCCGGCAGCACAGTGGCCGCTCTTGCGCCCCGTGGGAGCTGCGCCAGAGCTCACCAGCAGCACCGGTGCTCGGGGGCACCCACGGGACTCCTGCACCCATTCAGCTGCCAGCTCCCCCACCAGAAACACTGCTGGTGTTGCTATGTGAGCACAAAAGAAGGTTCAACCCTTACCCCGACCTCGAGGGTCTGGTTGTGTGAATTCTGGCTGTTTGGGCTTAGTCAGGGGCTGGGGAAATCTGCAATCACTGGCTGTAAATGTCTTTGCCCACATGACCCAAACCAAGTGATTTCCGGTCTTATGATCCATATTTTCTACAAAAGTCATTTTACTTGTCCTCTTTGTCTAAGTAAAACCATTGGTTCTCTGCAGTTCCATACATCTTTTGCCACGGGTTGAAAACTGTCCTCTGCTAGCTGGCACTGTTTTACATCCCTTTTGCTTACCTGATAATTTYTAACAGCTCTTTCTGCTTCTGTGACCTACTCCATTAAGCATTTGCCCCTGGACAATAATGGCAATCATATTTGGATGCTTTCTGCTATCAGTATTGGAGAAGACATTGGTGTATCTTACAAATTGTCAGGATGCGTAGGAATTTCCTCAGCACCTGCTGAGGAATCTACATGTGTTGTATCTCATTAGCAAACTGAAACAATGAATTGAGTTGKCCTAACTGTTTACCATCAGGTTCTAAAGGCCAGGCTGGATGTGATGTCTGTGAACAGCTTTGGAACAGATTGTCACAAAATTATTAGCATTGTTTTTTGGTATCAGTTACTTAATGGGTAGAGCAGGTATCAATCTTTTCTTTGCCTTTGCTAGGTGCTTCCTTGACGTCTCCCTCCCTCCTCTTACGTTTCAGATACACATGCAAGGAGGATGGGAAGTGCAGTCAAGTGCATTGATCACTGAGATGCAACCTRGGAGACTGGCTCTGCCATAGATACTTTTCTGATCTCTAGTAAATCACTTCTTCCCCCCAACTTTTGTCCATTTAAATGGCAGCGTATGCCTATTTGACAGAATACAGTGGTGCACCAAGATACCTGAATTGGCTTCTAGACCATATAAGATACAGGGTAGGTCAGTTCAGGTCTTTATTTTTTGCAGTAAGCAAACTACAGGCAGCATTGTGCCCTTAACCTGTTTARCACAGGCAGCAAAAGCAAGGAAAACACAGCAACAGGGGCTTCAGGTAATGTTAGTCACTCGAGTACCCCAGGGCCAGCATGTTCAGCTGTGCTGCCCCTCCTGCTGCCATCTCCTCGCTGTTTGGCATCCACACTGAACAGATGGATTCTCGCTCAGGGCAGTATGCATATGTGGCTTCCACACAAGTATAGACATAGGCATAATACGCTTGCATAGTTCTCAGCACAGCTGGCCTGGAGCTTGCTGAGACACCAAGCTGTAATACTATATAGATCTTTGATAATACTATTCAGACGGTTAAACAACTTTCCCTTTCCTTCCTGGAAAATTATATTTTTCACTCACACACAGAATGAAGATTGATTTTTCTCTTATATCTTGTGCATTAGCTCAGTCTTGATGGCTCTGCTGTTAGTCACTTCAGAGACATCCAAAGTCATGCAAGTACTTTACAAACAGGCAAGAAGATGAGTCTCTGCTTGAATGAGATTATAATCTTTGAAGACAACAGCAAACACTGAGCATATGGATAACTCTGGAAAGCAGGTCTGAGAAAAGATGATCAATAAATGAAATTTTAGTTAAGAGTTAAGTGAACATTTCAAACATGAATTATGTTCTCTCATTTCTCTTAAATTGTCATCAGTTGTGGTTATTATTCTTTGCGCCTTTTGGTGAAGATGTTGTCTTAACGTTTCTTAATGTCTTTTTCATGGATTCACCAGAGACTGCAAGGTTTTAGCAAGTAAACATTTTAGTAACTATTTTGGTAATGATATGTCAAAATATTGAGGGAAAACAAGCAGCTTAACACTTCCATAAAATGTGAAAATCTTCTTACTGTGTTGCAAAGAATTTTGTTCTTAACAAAATCATTTACTGGGAAAACGTTAACTGGCCTTTACCATCCATTCACCTAGGTGGGTGGTGACCCTTCTCCAATGTAATGTGGAGTTTTAACCTCGGCTTGAGAAAGGTTTCTGTTGCTTGAATCAGTGGCTGTAGACAGCCCACTTGGACATGGTGCAGTGTTAGAGRAGCAGTCCTACTCTGACCTAAAGCAGAGAGATTTTTCCTACCTTATCAAAACCCCAACTGTTTTTCTCTGTTTTGTAGTATGTGATATAGGTCTCCGTTTACTCACTTACACTGTTTTCTTCCCATCAGGGCATTTAMAGAGCAATACTACCATTTCTTCTTTAGCGTCAGATTCAGAAACCCATCTTTGGCCCAGAGATCAAGAAGCAGATCATGCATTCTGCACAGCATTTGACCTGCATCTCCTCTGCACCTCATATTGCRCCATTCTGGGGAGGATTTTTCCAGCTAAAAATGTCTGAATAATGCAATTAAACTTTTTTTTTCCTATGACATGAGAGCAATAGTAAATGAGATGTGCCAGCATGGGGAGGTTTTTGTAGGCACAAAGCCCCCGGCACAGGTTGGAGGATGGTGCAGTGCAGAGGGAGCCAACTTGATGCAGGCTTGTCCAGACTGCTGGTGGGGAGCCATCCCTCRTGCATGACGTCTCCCAAATCCTGCCCAGGTGGGATTTGGAGGAGTGCTCTCTGACATATGCCAGAACTGTGCCAGTAAGTGTGCTAACAGTTAAACGGTCAGATAATTAGCAGGACAGTGCTCAAAGCTGCCTCCTTGCCTTGTTTTCRTTGTCAGTGTACCTATAGCCTAAGTAGCAGTGATAGCTGTGTACAGCAATATGAAGCAACTGCCTGTGAAACTAGGTGTTAGCATGAGTGAGGGAATGGTTAAACAGCTTTCAGTAGTTATTTATTRGGTTCTAGTTTAATTCCCGTTTGGTCTAATGCTTTCTTATTATCCTTTGGATCTGCTGTTTGTCTTTGAAAATMACCGATTTTCTTCATTAGCAGCCGCACTGAATGCTCCATCTCGTTTAAGCACAATTTAACCCACAGGCAGCTTGTCTTCTTTGTTGATGCTCTGCTCTCATCTTTAAGACGTTCCCCGTTGGCCAGTGATTCTGGGTTTTATTCTCCTCTAGACATTCTTTTCTGCAACTGTTCAGACACTAAGTGCTGCGGGGGAAACCTGCTGCACCAACTTTGTATTGTGCAGGAAAATAAATGGAGAATGGGAATCGTGTGTGTGCCTCCGCTGACAAAGAGAAAGCGCGCCAGGCTCCGGCAAGCCCTTGGCAATAGCCTTACATTCCCTTTACGCGCACTGCTGAAAGCAGCAYGCTTCTTCTAAGTGGCTTCTTCTTTAACCATGCCAGCTTCGTGCAAATAGACCCGGTGGCTGGGTCCACTGCTGATGTACGTGGCTGTAGGTCTGACAGGTTTATATTAGCTGATGTTCTGRCCTGTTGCCTGAGGCAGAGTGTTACCAGGCAGCCTTTCTCATGCACCATTTAGATGATTTAAACATTTAGGAGTTTACATTAGCCTCCTCCTTTTAATGAATTCCTCACCTGCAYCCAGAAAAGGAGCCTCATTACCTTAGGACAGAACCATTATTTATCTACCATTTTTTCTCRGTATTTTACTCTCACCCAGAGCACACTAAAGCTTCCTGCAATGTGAACATCCCTGAGCCCTGCCCTGCTTGGCTTACAAACAAGTCTCGGTGGTCATGCTATAAGGAGGGGGACTTTGAAGGGCAGGAGGATAAACAGCAGTAATCTTAGGTAACGCAGTTACTTGGTGGAACTTAGTCATAATGCGACAGAGCAGAGGAGGCTTTTTTTAAAATAAAAAGGATAAATATGACATTATTAGGAGACTCAGTAGACACATTTCTTGTTGTCATCATTATGAATCCTAAGGTCAGTATAATCCTTAAAAGGTTTTTAATTTCTGTTTAGAAGCACATGCCCCCTCTCATGGCACTGAAAGGTAATTTTCCCTTGAAGACAGATAACATATTTGGCTGGACCAGTGACAGTCTAACACTGTATCTACATCTAGTGGTTTTCCTAGAGCATTGCCACTTCTGTCAGCTTAGCTGCTAGAAAAGCCTTGGCTCTCCTGAGGAAAATGTGATCCCTCACATCCCACTAGAAACACACTGTACTGTGCCATGGCACTGCAGTCATGACCCAAGTCTAACAGCTATTCATGTATAAAAATGTAACCCAAAGAGATACAGACTTATCTGTGTAGAATAATACTGCTGCAGTTCTTGTACGTATACATTTTTATGCTGGTGAAATACAGCTATATTTTCTTATGTATATCAGTATTAATAAATTAATTAATTCAATGTTACATCTCTAGAATGTGCAGTTATTCTGTCTGACTGCCTCTATAAGATGCACGTGTAGAGTAAGCATAGSTGAAAGGGGGAGCAGAGGGAGAACAGGACAGGAAGGAGACAGAGGTAGTGCGGAGCTGCTTAATTCTTCCTTTTTGATTTCCAGAGAACATTATCATGCAACTGGCTGATTACTAAATTCGATTGAAAGACCTGTGTTCAATTTGCATTTCTACTTTGCCTTGAGATAAATCAGTCCACTTGTTTCTTTTTCAGCCTTCCCACCTCTGATTTGCACACCTACTGCCACACTACCCCCTTGTAACTTGACTATTTATTCTGTGGCTGGGTATTTGTGTCACACAGGACACTCACTGGGCCTTTGAACAGTGATGCAGTTTGAACACCATTAAAGTTATTCCTAGGATGAATTCAATAAACAGCCAAATGTGGGACACTTCATGCCACTCTGATTCCTAAGAGAGAGGACACAAACCCACCTCCATCGAGGCCAAGGCGGTCTCCWCTGGAGCGTTTCAGTGACTTTACTCTTCTGTTCCCATCTCCTCACTGTCTGTGCTTTCTGCTTAAGCCTTCTGTTTTCCAATTAAGCTACTTGCAAGCAGTTGGCTTCACTTCAGCACTCTGTGGTTTGCGAAAAGACCGGCACCCTCAGCCTCACTGAGCTGTGGGGAAAGTGTGTCCTGTTGCGCAGGAGCCAGCCACRGGCACTTCCAGATGGGCCCCGGAGCAGCTTGTATCCTAACCACGAACACTGTGTAATTGGAACAAGTGATGAGCTGGCCGTCCTGGAGCATTTTAACTGCACGCATATCAGAGATCTCAGTCAGCATGCCTGTACATTTGCCGGAACTGCAGTAGATGTCTTTACTTGTTTGGATTGCAACATAARTTCTGTAGTACCTTTAAAAAATCTCTCTTTGTCAAGACCTTYTTCGGTATATTTTCAGCTATGCAGGACTGGTTTTATTAAAAGGCAAGTTAAAGAAATTCCAGACCAGCAGAAAGGTAGAAATATGTGGCTAAGTAATTTTTATATCAATGTTAATTCCATGCATTCAGAAACCATGACGCAGGCCCTCAAAATCATGAAGCTGTCATAATTGTGAGATTTATTATTGAATCAATTTTTGCCTTTATCTTTACTTCCTTTGTATATTCAGAGTATGTTTTCAAGATTTTTACTGCAGTCACTGGCTGTGATCTGTTTAATTCTGTTTGCACTTGAATTGTGCATGCCTAATGAAACCATTCTCCTGAAAAAGAAGAATCCAAATTCCCTATAAGGCAATCAAGAGGCTAGTGTCTCTGAAGGCCTTCAGGGCTCACAGACTCACAGAATTGCGGAAGGGTTGAGGTTGGCAGGCATGTCGGGAAATCATCTAGTCCAACCTGCCTTCTCAAGCAACGTCACCTACAGCATAGTGCCTCGGCCATTTCATCCTGTCATTGGGCAACACTTAAAAAAGAGTCTGTCCCTAACCTCTTGATACCCTCCCATCAGACTTTTAAATACATTAATAAAATCCCCCTCAGTCTTTTCTTCCCCAGGCTAAACAATCCCAGTTCTCCCAGGCTCTCCTTGTATGAGAGATGCTCCAGTCTGTTCATCATCTCTGCAGCCCTTTGCTGAATTCAGTCCAGGATGTCTGTGTCTTTCTTGTACTAGGACCCAACACTCCAGATGTAGCCTCACCAGTGCTGAGTAGAGGGGAAGGATCACCTCCTTCAAACAACGCTCTTCATAATGCAGTCCAGGATACTGTTGGCTTTGTTGCCGTGAGGGTGCATTGCTGGCTCAGTTTAACTTGTTGCCTGCTAGGGCCCCCAAGTTCTTTTGCTGCAAAGCTGTTCTCCAGCTAGTTGGTCTCCAGCCTGTACTGATGCCTGGGATTATTCCTTCTCCAGTGCAAGACTTTGCACATCCCTTTGATGACTTTCAGGAGGTTCTTCTCTTCATATTTCTCCAGCCAGCCTGACTAGGTCCCTCTGAATGTCAGCACAATCCTCTGGTGTACCAGCCACTCCTCCCAGTTTTGTATCATCTGTAAACTTACTGAGGATATGTTCAGTCCCATCAGGAAGGTCATTAGTGAAGAAGTTAAGTGGTTTTGGCCTCATTATCAGCCTCAGGGTAGATCATTAGTGACTGGCCTCCAGCTGGACTTTGTGCCATGGATCAAAACACTCTGAGCTTGGCCATTCAGCCAATTTTCAATCCATTTCATTGACCACTTAACATTTTTGTTATGTGGATCCTAACTGGAGTTTGTCCAGCAGAAAATATTACCCCTCCTGGCAAATCTTTATTTTCTTTAAGTTAGACAACAAAAAAAGGCAGACAAAATTTCTCCGTGGAGGCCCAACCATTTGCCTCTCTGCATTGACTATAGAGAAAATGTTTAGAAGAACGGTGAGTTTTTTTTCATATTCATCTGATCAAACTGTGTTTGTGAGGAAATATTCAATGATTCAGAAAAGGCCTGCAGGATAAAACATATCTATTGGATTAAGTGGCTATAGACAATAATAAAAAAGTCTAGTATTAAAGATGGTCAGAAAATGGAAGCTGTATTCACATTTTTTTAGCATTTAGATAAGATGTCTTCTGGAATAAAATTTTTCAGTCATTGTATGTCTTGTTTAAATGAAATGTTTTATTTTGGTAATATCAGAATCATGTAACAGATAACTGAATATCACATAAAAGTAAAAAGAAATATAAAGTATAAAGAAAAAATGCTTTATAAAGAGAAATAAGAAATTGACTTGTTAAGTCTTTTTTCACTTAAAAAAATGTTCTCCAAACTCACAAGGACTCACACATTTTCTCCTAGGATACATATTCATCCTAAAAGGGAAAACTGTTTTATTAAAAACAAGACCAGCTGTAACCAGGGCTAACAAATATAAAATCCAACAGACATTACAAAGTGCAGACAGAAAAGAGACAGTGAAATAAATACAAAGTAGCTTCAATAAAAAATGAGCATCGAAGCAACTGCATGTATACTACATTTTTATTGCCTCCCTTTTCCCTCAGGATCCTCTCACATGAGCAAGCCTTAAAATGGCTGCAGGGGAGTTGCGGAGAGGACGTATCCAGAAAACACGGAACGTTATTAAGATGGTCCCAACCCAAAACAATGAGAACTGTGATCTAATTTGCTCGAGGTAGTCAAGATACATTCATTTTTCTTCAGCAAATTCTAGTGAAAGAGCTGACTAAGTTTTCTGAAAGAGGACTCCCTTTCCAGTTCATCCATTAAGGGATCAAAAGAGCACTTAGCAATTAAATAGCTAAGCCACTATTCAAGATGTACGAGGTCAGTCCCAAATACTGATCGCAGGAAGGGAAAAAGATCGGAGATCTGTCTCATGAGCTCCTTCCCTCGTTTCCCTAATAACCCCCTCCAAATGCGCGTGTTCAGCAGTGAATTTATAACTGCACTGTGTTACACATATATCATGTTTGGCCAGAGATTAAAGTGTTTTGAGGAAGTTCTTTGTCAGTTGGTGCTATTAATGATGTAGTTGTAAATCTTGTTGTCATAGTATTTACTGAGTAAATAAGTACCCACTGACTGTGTGACCTAGAGGAATATTCTCCCAGTGAGGTGACTGATTTGAAAAAAACTGATTCATTTTTTCTTTCTGTTATACCTCAAAGTCATACATGGGGTTGGGCATTAATTCAAAGATGAACTCAGAAAATTTGTATCTTTTAGTATCAATAACATGCAGATTTTCTAGATATATCGCTTTGCACGACATCCAACAAGGTATGTAAAATGGATATATTTATTGATTAGACTGGAAATAAAAGAAATGTATGTCTTTTTCCTATAATTTCTCTCTTTCTTCTTCTTCTTCTTCTTCTTCTTCATTTTTTTTTTTTTAAGATTATTTCACTATGCACATCTGTGCTTCCAGGTAGCTCCAGAGCTTGCACAGAAACAGGCCAGCTTTAACCATCAGTTTCGCTAGAAGTGACCTGCCTCAGGTTCCTCTGCCTCACAGTCCCTCACCACACTGTTGCTAGTTTGACAATTTGCTCTTTTAAAGTTGGCTGTTACATGTGCATGTAACCCTACCTCTAGGGCTGCTGTCTAGACGAAGCAGTGGTAATACGGGCAGGCTGGGCAGAAGCAGCAGGAAGGAAATTATATTGATAGGCCTTAACTGAGTGCAACAGCTTAACCACTTTGAGACTCAGAGCTGCCTAGTCCCTAGGAGCAGTCCATGCATGACTCCAGGCTGAAGCAAGATTTTTCCATGAGTACGTGGTGAGATCATTTCCCCACCACCACACACACACCAGTGCAGTTCTTCATAGTTACCAAATTTTTATCATGCCAAAGTTTAGGTTGCTGCATTGTACATTTGTAACCATCTGTGAGCCTGTGGCATTGCAAAAGGCTGCAGGCTGCGTATAAAGTGCAGCTGCACCTCAGGAGCAAATTGACACCAGTGTGATGAGATTGGTTTGACCCTCCAATAAGATTTTTTGGCAGAATTCAAAGCATTAGCTTAAACTCGTGAAGTCTTAGTTTCAGATCCATTCCTCTATTCAACTGCTAGGTTGTCTCAGCTGAGATCAGGAAAGCTGTTCAATCTGGCACTTCATCAGGGCTAAGCAGAAAAGCTGCCGCCAGACGGTTCTTCATGGAGAGTCCTCCAGCTCTGAGCAGCATTTCCCCTTCTGTCCCTCCCCAGACTCGCACGTGCTGTAACGCTCCTGACATGTTTGCATCCTCTGTGCTAACGTGGCTGCTCAAGGCCATGAGCTGAGTGTAGGCACATCTGCCACAGTACGCACTCTGATTTTCAGCATTTAAGGTAGGTGTCCAGAGTACTGAATGGGTGCCTAATCATCTCATTTTAAGAGCTAGATCAATAAATAAATGCTATTTAAATGAACCTCTCTCACTTGCTTTTGCTGCAATGAGGAAAGAAAGAAAGCTTTGCGTCCCCACACATCTACACTGAAGAGCAACAGGTTGCAGGAACATGAATAAAAGCATTGGCAGCAAATATAAAAATGACTAAGTAGAATCTCAGAAGCATGGTTAAAGAGGCTGCTTTTTCCCCAGGAGATCAGTCCTCTGTCTCAACTTCCAAGTTAGGTTACCCCAGGACTTTGTGGGTTTTACCTGATTTTGCAGCGGCCCTCTAAAGGGAAGAACGGCTTTGCTTCAGAGCAGGATCTCCTGACATAATCTCTATCAACTCCACCCATGCCTGCAAAGCCCCAGGCCATCCTCTTGCACAGACATAAATGCCCCAGAGTTACTGCAGAGCTGTTAGTGGGTTTCACTCCCTGAATTCAAAGAGGTAAGTGATAAGAAAAGGCCCAACCTTCTCCATGTAACTAGAAACACCTACTTTCTGTACAGTGAGGTGAGGGCACATTCATCTTAAAGAAGCAAAAGGCTCTTCGCTTTTGAGAATGCCACCCTCAAACTTTGATTTTTAAGGCTCTAACTTAAAAACTCAAAGCTAGCAAATGAAAAGACAAAGTTGAAAGCAGTTTTGCCCTTCCCACTGCCTGAGCACAGATTTGGAGGTACTCAAACACACAGGCTTTTCCTTCTGAGGGGATGTCCAGAACAGGAATTTCAGGCTATCATAGGTGAGGTAGTTTCAAAATGTAGATCATCTCTGAATAAACACCCATGTTTCTCCTGGTCTATAAAAATGTTGATATTGAGACGATGCTTCTAAACCTGTGTGCTTCTAACCCTTTCCCCTTACCCTATAGAATTGTAGAATAATTTAGGGATCTCTGCAGGTCATCTGGTCCAACTGCCTGTAGGACTCAAAGCAGGGTCAACTTCAAAATTATATCCAGCTTTAACAAAAGATCATGTTACTTGTCCAGCCAAGTTTTGAGTATCTCCAAGTATGGAGCTCCTACTAGGTATTTCAAGAGGATTCCTGGATTTTTTGCCTACTGACATATCAAAGCTGCATTACTCTACATGAGCAAGTTAACGTGGCCTTGACTCTCACATAAATATCTCTATGCCCTTGTAAGGTCGTTTCTTACTTTTTGTTTCTTACCTTACATATGTAAGGCATATCTTTCCTCCAGGGAAAGCCAGCTAGATGAGTCTAAGACACAAGTAAGATTTCTTGAGGTTGTTATTCGTCTATGGTACCTCTTCTTTCCCCTCCTCCCTTTAGCTCTGCCCAATTTAACTGACCTTAAACAAGAAGCTTTCCAGTAACAGATGCTATTCCTTTCTTTTAGGGAAATTCTTTTAGGATTTGCTACCAGGAGCAAATAACTATTAGCAATACTTCTGAGAAGAATCCATCACAACTGGGAGCTCATTTTACCTGTAGGTTTTATATAAGCAACACCGTGACAGTGGTATTGCTTTGACAGTGTTAGCTATATAACTAAGGGCCAGACTCAATAAAAACTGTCTGAGTTATCCAGAAATCAATTTTTTGGAAGCCTGTGTGTCCTCGCATGGGACCAAAATAATTGTTTTTATTGAATTGAAATATACCGCATTCTCTGAAAAGTAATTAAGGTATTATGCAATGTTATCTGTTATTCAAGAGCTTTCATAGGACATTTTAGAATACAACAGAATGAAATGCCAGTAATATAATAAATGATTTTACTATTCCTTTTAATTCTACATATGAATAAATGACAGATGCAAGCAAATAAATAAATTTTATATATTCAGCAGAGCCTAATCTGTTGTTTTTAATATACGCCTTCAGATTGCGTACATATTTTTTATTTTTAGGTCTGCATGTTAAGAGACGTTTTCATGTTGAAGATAGACTTTGTATCCTGGCTAAGCTTATGTGTTCATGACATCCTGTCATCACTTCTGACAGAAATAAAAGTAAGACTTTAAAACAGACGGTGGTACCAGATTTAATGTAGAGAAATATGTTAGAAACGATTCTGACTTGTTAGAGAATGCAAAAAGAAATATTTGTGTATTCTACCACTTCTTCATTAAGTACAAAATAGTATTCACAATAAATGTGTTTGTTATTAAATTAGAAATGTATTTATATCAAGTCTACTTACTTTGGTTTGCTGGAAAAGTTACTGAAAAGTAACACTGGACTGTGATGTTGACTTTACAGAAGGTAAGATCTCAGAGCACAGTGATATAAGACACTCTGGTATAGGGGAGGACAAGTGGTACTTCATAAAGACAATTTTAAAAGAAATGGCATTTTGATCAAAAAAAAAATCTGAAATTGTTTCCGTTTCATATTGAATGAGTAAATCTTTATTTTGTTTCGGATCCTTTTTCTGAATCGTTTTTAGGGTTCTCTCTGCTCCCTTGCCAGAAATCCAAGCTAGCTGCTCTCTGACTGCTTGGCAGAATGAGGATGAATTAGGACGCCTGAAGGCTTTTAGCATTCAGACTGCTCTCCGCCTCATCCATTTCCCTCTGTTCCGATTTTGCCCTTATTAGGTTAAGTTCGATTCACTGCATTTCGCGGGTGTTCCCTATGTCATTAGCTCAGAGGAAGTGTTGCTATAAACATGGTTTGAAAATGCCATGTCTGAATGTAATATTTTTTTCCTTTCTTTAAAACCAAGAGGAAAGAGGGGCCTTATTTAATTCCCAGGGGCCATCCGTGCCGACAAGGATGACTGGCGGGGAGGGGGAGGTAGTTGCTGAAGGGAGATACCCTGTTTCTCCTAGAGGACAAGGACAGCTGACTGCAGACGGGTGTCACGTCGCGCCAGGTCACGCACGTGCTCCTCAGTGATGCGGAGGCACGGGGCCGGCCCCAGCACCACAACACCCACCAAATCACAGCAGGTCACTCACGGGTGGGCCCCCTGGCTCCTGAGCGCTGYCCAGAGTCATGAGCTTTCCCAGGTATCTTCCCACTTCTTGTGTGTCCACCTGTGTGAGGCTAAAAAAGTGACTTAAGAACGTGGTTTTTGCTTTTCCCTGGAGCTAAGCAACTTCTTTGCCACCAGGGGAAGGTACCTTCATGCAATGTAATGTAGCATGTATCTGCTGAAGTGAAACAGGAAAATAGCATGGCTGAAGTGCTGGGCTATTATTGGGTTGAACAGCACTTAAATAATCCATCAGTACACGTGTACTCTGCAAGAGATGGTCCACTTGCACAAGAGCTATACGCATTTCTAGCAAACATACACAAAACCATAGTCTTAGGTGTACAGCAGTGCCCAAGTTGGGCAGAAGACCAGTCAAAACTGGTTTCTCTGGCCCAGGAGATGAAAGCTTTGAGCATTTGCTAAATAAATGCTACTATGTAGTGTTTACCAGATAAAAACTCTGTTTCTAAATTCCTCCAGTGAACTTTTATTTAATCAGTAAAGCTCTTTATTACTTTATTTCAGCCTTCTCTTTATACAGTAAGGGAGAAGCYGTATTAATAAAGTCTAACCTGTAATTCATGTTTTCATTAGTAAGAGCGACAGTGTTCCTCTCAGCTTTGCTTTTAGCTGATCCCCATCAAAACAAGAGAGACAAAAA
Source organism: Rhea americana (assembly GCF_003343005.1). NCBI lineage: Eukaryota > Metazoa > Chordata > Aves > Rheiformes > Rheidae > Rhea > Rhea americana. The sequence continues at coordinate 24,342 of NW_028186650.1, forward strand.
ACAACAACAACAACAAAATCACTGTCTCCTGAGGTATAGATACCTCAAGACTTATTTTCCACTTGCTTGGAACATCAGTAGTTATGACATATTTAACCACAGCTTTCTTTTAGAAAAAAGAATAATGGGAAGGTTATTATCTCTCAGTAATCAAGTTTCTGCTTTCTTTCTCTCTGTGTGCTAGGCTGACAGAGATTTCCTGACCTGAATTCCTAAAATGAGTTGGGAGCTGCTCTGTGATATATTGTTTACAAAAAAAAAAAAAAAAAAAAAAAAAAAAAAAAAAAAATCCAGATCTTTTTGAGCAGATAATTATAACCTTTTTTTATCATGTGAAAGACATTGCTATAAGTTATTGTGCTGTCTTTTGTGATCACCTGATACTAAAAATATGCTTAAGGGCCAAGTTCACAATTCTTCATTGAGCAGAAACACAGTTGAGGTCAAAAGGAGTTTTTGTGGGTTAAAACTACACGTTGGAGCCCTGGAACGAAGTAGTAAATACTTATACTAATTATATTAAAAATTTTGGAGGTAAGGTCTTATTGTGGAGGTAAAGTTGTATACAGTTAAAATAGTTTTTCAATAAAATAGCACTAACTTCTGATATGTATTTTTATTACAAAGCTACCTAACCCTGTAATCTCCTAAAAATGAGAAGGCAACAAAGCTCTGGGAAGAGCATATTTGCATTTCAATGGACAAAAGCATCAGAATTGCTTTACACTGCCAAATACTACAAAAGTTCAAATTATTATTTTACTATTCCGTTCCAAAAATCTCTTAGATTCAATTTAAGACTTTCTATGGACATCATAAGTTGACTTAAACATTTAAAATTTAAACAATGCCTTACCAAAGATAAGGTTAATAATAGATGTTGCATATATTTTGTCTCACAAGGGTGAAACAACAAATAGAAGAGCAAAAGGTTATAGAGTAAATATAGCTTTTGGATTGGGAAAATGCATATAAAGGTTCCAGATTTTGTAAGTGCTTTTATGACAGACTGACACAAACATTAAGACAGTTTGACCTATTGTGTATCCAAACCCCAACAAAAAGTGATTTATGGCTTACTTAAACTTGTGGTACTGAGGTGGAAGACATTCATCTCATTCTATGGATGCTTTGAATAAACCAAAACTGATCTGTGGATAGGACATTTAATGTGTTATGTATAAAACTGAAGCAAAAAAGATACACCTGTGTTTTCTCAGATTACACTCACTAGAAAAATACTAGACAGCAGGAATAATTATAAAAATCAAAATTCTTTCTTTTTGTGTATAGCAAACCTGAACAGTCACTTGGTTTGAATCAGTGACTGTATTTGGACACTTACAATTAGCTCATACTTTATAACATTAGATTTGCTCCTGAGTTGGAATGATCTGAAAAAGGCTACAAAACTAAATGCATCATCAACTTTAGTTCACCAAGACTAAAATTTGAACATTTCCATTCTGCATCTTTCCCAGTTCCTTTCACTTTGATCAGCCAATGGATACTGCTTAAGCAAAAGTATTTGCTATGAAGAAAAAGTGGATTTTTCTTTTTCATTCTTCCTCATTGGTGACATGAAAATTGTGCTTCACTCAGTTCAGAAAATAAACTGTAAGAAATATAATCTCTTTCCCAATAAACTCAATTCTTCCAAATTACAGCCTCCCATATAACTTCCACGTTTGTTTAACATCCACAGATTTACAAGTATTGTCCTCTGCCCAATTTCAAAGTTCAGTGAGGCAGAAAAAGGATCTTGGTTTTAATCCGACATAAATCCATGTTTAGCTTTACAAGGCTGTCACAGACAGGCCACATGGGGCAAATATAACTACAACATGTACCAGGAATTCAAGATGTATAAATCCTCAGGGTAGATTCAGAGTTGTTTTAAAGCTTTTGAGAGAGTTGTTTCTGTCTGTATTTATAAACTTTCAACTTTGCTTTGAATTTTAGGCTCCAAGGAGTCCACTGAAACATTTGATACGTACCTGGCTTTCAGCTAATAAACATTTGAAATCTGTCTCTTGAAGAGAAAGAAAAATTGAACCTAAACATTTCCTTCCAGACCCTATGGGGAAGAACCAGATGAAACTTTCTCTCCAGTTTGCTCCTGCCCTAACAGCTTCTCTGTGAAAAGTCTCATGTTCAAAATGTCCAAGTAATATATAGTCCCTTRCTGAGCTTCCTCTTTGATAAGCTAATATTTAACAAACGACGTTTTGTGGGGAACAACTGAGGCAGCTGCCTATGGGCGAACCAGATCAAGGTTGTTTTTGCTGGGTGAGGATCAAAGCTCTCCCTCAGACCTCGCGGATATTCTTTGCTGCGGGGCTGGCTGGTTTTTGTATGTCTGCTCACCCCACGCTGAGACCCGCATCGCGCTGCTCGCAGACAGACTGCCTTGTGGAAACATTTCTGAGCGAGGAWGGGTGGTGCGAGTTCGCCTTCACCTGCTAATACAAACCGTTTAATAACAGATGGTCTAAACCAGAATATTTCACAGATTAAGTTGAAGTCTAAGCCCCTATGACTCAGCCCATCCTCCACTCTGCATTYCCAGCTCGGCCCCAGTCCTGCTGCTGGTTATGCAGATGTTCTGCTAATGAGACCAGCAAGCACATCTAGGAAGGGAATAATGAGGACTTTGCAGTGGTGGGTATTGTCATGGATGATCAGCCTGAATACAGCCCTGTTACAAAAGGATGTGCTGCAAAGCAGTAATGGCAGAGTTCAAAAGCAATTTGGGGAGAAGGAGGGGTTACGAGTACTGGCAGGATTTCCCAGTGAACCTGGAGGCAGCAGCGCTGACGGAAGAATGGAAAGAAGGAGCAGAAAAGAAAGAGCGAGCCACCGCCAAGYACGTGTCTTGAGTACAGAGGGAATGAGAGAGAAAGAGGAGGAGACAGGAGCCCCRTGGGCCTTCCAGGACCACATGGCACATATCTGACTTGCTCTCACACTGAGGAAACAAGCTTGGGTGGACTCATGCTTCTTGTCTGTCTGTCATAAGCAAGAGTGGGAGTTTCTTCAGAAGGAAGGGCGAGCTATTTTTATGTTGTGGAAGCACTGAGCATTTTCAAAGCACTATCCTCAGGATGTGTACCAGCTCTGCCTGGTCCTGCAGTTCCTGTTTCAGCACTGGATTAAGACTACAGATCCAACCTCTGCACTAGTCTTAGAGAAAGGAGAAAATGGCCTTTTCCTATTTATAACATTCGCCATGAATGACTTAGACAGTATCAATAAAGCCGTTATATTTCTGGATAATAAGTAGGGGATCTGCATCAGTGAATTTCTATGCCACTCCTCCAGCACCATTGGCCAGACTTTTTCTAACAACGCCAGATGTATTGTTAGTTCTGGTGTGTTTTTATTTTAACTTCTTCTGAAACATCAGCAGTTAATCACAGTTGGCAGTGGGACACAGAGGAACGAGCCACTGCTCAGAGATGACACAGGGTAGCGAACTCTAGTATAACCAGAGAGGTACTTGCACTTGTGCACACAACGGTCTTTGCTGGACCACGACTGGCTACAGAGATCTGACTTTGAGGAAACATCCCATCTTCCCAAATGGTCAGGGAAATATTGTGTAAAAGGTTACATTCTCTTTTAGCCCCTAGTTCCATGCAGTTTAAGGTCAGAACAGGTTATTTTATTATCCAGCATGAGCTTTTATATATTATCAGAGACTGAATTTCAAACAAATATTTATACTGAGCTCAACAATTACTTAGGCAAGTGTATTTCCATTCTCTTAACCACTGAGAAACAAGAAAAAGAAGGGGSACCCTCATGGATGTTTGTAGTCACAGCCTGTTGTCACTGTCAGGGAACTGATCATGATATTCAGGTGTTCACAGGACCTGAGATGGTCATGAATCCTTGAGCAAATAAACCAACTCCTAGGTCCCTCCGACCTGATCAGTGAAAAATGCCTGCCAGGCCTGACATAGCGATAAAAAACTAGATGCTGGTGTGGGAATCCAAGTTGCTGTCAGAAAGCTCAGCAGGATGCATTATCTTAATTTAGAGCTCCATGTTTTGTGAACAAGGACAAAACAGAGCCTTCATGGCTGTTCCTTACCTGCAGGGAGGGAGTGCACTTTGTTTTGCCGTAAACTCCCCGAGGGTTCAACTTCAGCCTCTTCAGCCAAAATGCTGCAGTGTTTAATGCCTTCCTCACTTAGGAATTTTGGGGATGAATTTGTTTAAATTCAGTGGCCAAAAAAATAATTTTATTACATTTCTGATTGTCAGATCAAAAAAAACCCTCCCTTCAGTGTCTGATAGTCTGCCTATTAAGTCACCTTCCAGCTTTTTTCTGATAAAAGTAGTAAGTTTTCTTTTATATTAGTTTTTCAGCCCCTGACCCATTTTGAGGATTTTCTTTGAACTCCCTCCATTGTTTTCACTTCATTACTGATATATACAAAAGAAGAAATATTCTAGGATCAGCTTTACTGTGTGAGTTAAGATCACTTCTCTCCTCGGCTAATTATCTGAGATGACACCCAATCATTTTCTGAAACAATAGTTTCTAAAACAGTAAAACAGTCTTCCAAACTGTAGAAAAGATTTTCTATTAGTTTGCATATAACTATATTGAAATGCATTTTGTAGAACTTAAAATATTTGATTCCACAATTCTAACTCCTATGTAACAGAAACTTATTCATATTGTTTCCTGTCTTGCCAATCTTTTTGTCATTTGCAAACACATGAGCAGTGATTTTATACAATCATCYCAGTCATATAAATTGCTTTAGATCAAGAACTGACACTCCACTAGAAACTGTCTGGCTAATGGATACCTCTCCATTAATAATTTCTTTTCTGATACCCATCAATGAACCTGACTTTTTTTATTTGTGATGTACATTCTGTTAGTTCCACATAATGAAAGCTTTTTTGTTAGAATAGTGTTGTAGTAGTAAAATTGTCTTGAAGAAATTACTCTCTTGTCATAGGTCTCTTTATCAACCTGTTCCGTCAAAAAGGACAGGATTCTTTCATCGGATTTACCTTCTGAGAAGCCATGCTGACTGTTCTGAATTATATTCTTATTTTTAATTATTTGTTGATAGAATCCTGAAGTACTTATTCCATGGCTTGTCCTGTAGTGGCAGACCTCAATTCTTTTGGAATATCTCAATTTTTCCAGATTTTCTGAAATATAACATCAGTGCTTCAGAGATCCCCTTCCATCCTGAAGATTTTGGGAAAAGAGAAAGGCTCTAATTTCCATAACTTTTCAAAATTTGACTAGACAAGGCTCTGAGTAACCTGAATTTGAATGATTTGCCTGACACTATGAATTTTAGTACACTTCTTTCATGAATGCAAAAGACTCAACATCCTTTRTAACCTTTGTGAGAAAGGAAAAGTGAAATAAACTGAGGGCAGCCAAAATTACCCTCTGAGTTGGAAGAGCACCTAAGTATTAGGAACTGTAAGTAAATACGGCAGCCAAACGCACAGCATGGCTTATTTCAGCCTTGCAGTTCTACAGGAATACTGTTATTTTGGCCAAACTGCCAGAGAGACAGCTCTAGTGCTGTCCTGCCCGCTATCATTTGTACCCCCCTTAGCTCCATTTCCCCTAGAGAGTGCATTCGGAATTTCAATTATATATTAAATGCAATAAACCAGTTTCACTGCTGCTGTAGCCAGGCAAAGTACTAGGCCTTCTACTTTTAAACGTAGCAACATCAACTTACTGTGATTAGTGCTAAGCATTTTCTGCACTTGTTGATTTCTTGGCTAAAGAAAATAACTCGTTTGCTTAGAACACGTACGAGTGTTAGAGAGCAAAGTGCATAAAACCCTGGCACAGTCTCAAGCTCTGCTTTCATTCATCTCACTCTCTAGCCTTTCTTATATTGATTTCAAATCTCAGACTCTAGTTGTGCACGTGTTTGACTCAAGCAGGAGGGGCTGACATGAAGTCACCCTCTGCACTACARTTCATCAAAAAATAAGCAGCTGAGTGTGATTTTTATGTTCTCATGTCCTGTAAGAACATCAATGTCCCCTATTGTAAAAATCTCCCCTGTTCTGCTAAGACTTCCCGGAGGAGCTATTTCACAGAGAACAATTTCATTCTGCACATGATTAATTGCCAGGTTTACTCCTCTAAGCCTAGCTGTGTAGGCATGTTTAGCATGAGTCTATTTACAGAAACCATTACTGACAGATTTATTTAATACTTCCTATTTGCTAGGCCCATTTGCAAGCGCCTGATGAAATGACTTACCAGAGGGATTTAGGTCACTAGTGATGACACTAAGTCAACGCCTCGGGCTCCCACAGACAGCGCTGCGCTGATGGACACGCGGCATGCCAGTCCTAACAGTGGGCTGTAAGATGGCACAAAGTGAGTCAATTAAATCAGGCTTTTGTGCTCKAAAAGATGTTGAGGGCAAAGGGTTTGTTCTCTTTGTGTTTATTCTTCTCACAGAGCCCCTAAATGGTCTCTTGACCACTTTATCCTATTGGCCATGTTATTCTCTGYATCATCATGTTATTTTGAAGGCAAGATCAGCCTGCAAGACCAAATCTTTCCCTGTTTTATACATGCAGGAAGATGTCTAAAAACATGTTGATTTTAATGTCAGGTATAATCCTTTCTTTCTCTCTCTTTTTTTTTTAATCTAATAAACTCGTTTTTCTCCTTTTACCTTTTAACCTGAATAGATTTTTAATGGGTTGTAGGAAATGATGCTTGGATTTGCTAGCTGTGGTCTTTCCAAACATCTGTGTTAACAGTGGGTAGATCATGTTAGGTAACAACAATCTTATCACTGTTACAAGCCATTTTTCTCTCTTCTTCCCTACCAGAATAAAATATTGCCAAATATTGTTGATTTTTTTCCAGTCTTGAAAATGCTTGAAAAATGGTTCTTCCTTTTTATCCTTACTGCCAAAATAAATCTCTTAGCTTGAACGCTGCAGCTTCTTTGTTATATCTCATGCCTGCTCAGCTTAGCAGCATCAAAATCTTCATTCTCTGTACCTCTGACACTATCTCTAGCCGTGAAAGGTGGCTCTGGCTTCCAGCCACCACAGAGCTCATTTTTTGTCATCCCACTTGATTGCTGTTCACAGTATAGCTTGAGTTAAGAGTCAAACTGGAACTTAGGCAGAATTCAAATACTTGCATCATAAACTGTGAACCACAAATCTCTTTCCTTTCTCCCATCCTTCCCCTTTCCTGAAATGCACCCTAGTCCTGAAGACACCTAAGCAGCACCCAGAAGATTCATTACTCTTTTCTACAAATGCCCCAAAYTGTCCCACCTCAGCAGCCCCAGGGTCGGCTTTTGCCCAACCCCCAAAGGCAGGTATTTTTCTCGCTAATTTATATGGAAGACCTTTGGAAAGCTAACAGACCTGGGTCCCTAAGCTAATGCTTTTTAATGGCATAGATGAAGGGAATAAGAGGTATATCCAATTCTAACTGCCTTTAAGAGGTTCCCAAACTTTTCTGCCACAGCCTAACTTCCAGTTGCAGTGTATGACTCTGCTGCTTGCCTCGGAGAAGGAAGGGCTAATGTTTTCCAGCACTTAAAGTGGCTGACATCAACACTCACCACTTCCCAGGCTGCRTCCCAACCACAGCCCTGGAGTAGAGAGTCTCCTGTTAACTCCCTTCTTTGGCCTGTGCAATTCTTGTTCATCATTTCATCATTGAGAAGTGATACAATTTTCTCCAAGGAGAGGAGACAGCAACTTCAGCCCAGACCCTAACCAGACAGTTAGGGGAGGCCCTCTGGAGGTCAAGGAGCTGGGTTTGACCCCAATTTATCTAACCTCCACTAATAGTGAAAACAGGTAAGGAAGAGACTGAATCTTTTATTCACTGGCCATGGTTCAAGCCATTAAATTATTACTGAAATATGGGGACCAATATCTTTCAGACTGTAGTTTTATAAAGTTCATCAGTCTGAGGAGCTGAACACTCCCTGCTCTATGTCTGGGACTAAAGTAATCTAAATTCTCTCTAGAGGTCGGGTATCAAACCATGTAATCTTCTGTTACCTACCGCCTTTCTTGAACCCTATTTCAGCATCAACAAATTTCTGCTTTGTTTCAGCTGATGTAATTTAGGGAGTGGGAAGGATGAATAGCTTTTATTTCACGTTAAACTGGCATTTCACAAAGGGATGTGGCAAGATTCCATTTTCCATTATCTAGTTTAGCCATTATCTGACATTTCAGATGGAACTGATTTATTGAAATTATATTACCTCAGCCCTCAGTGGTTACTCACTGCCTTCGGTGGGAAACTGTTCAAATAAGCCATTGAGGCATCATCTGAAAGAGCTGTTTYACAGCACTCGTGCAAGTAAGGCAGGCGGTATTGGATGTGTATGGCTAACAGCACCAAAAGAGAGGCAATTTAGTTGAAAAGGGGTGAGAAAGTAACAATTCATTTTGAAAGGATTATCAGAAATACACTGCGATGTTTTTGAAACTAATCCTATTGATCCTCCCTTCTTCTGATCTTTTCTATTTTCCCTATGTCAGGCAAGTTGGAGGAATAAAAATGTGCTTCAGGTTCACTTCCTTCCTACTTGTTACTTCATTTATCTATATTCTACASAGTCTCAAATAGGAAAGTTAATCTTTTATTTATCTGAAGAATATTTTACAGGTATTATCCCATARCAGCCTTTTCTACCACTACAACAGTGAAAGTTCTATCAGCAGTAGCTTTATAAACATATTAGTCTGACTTTCAAAAATGTAGTTGCAAAAATACGCTGTGGCCTCGGACTTGATATATAGCTTCTCAACCAGAGGGCATTTATTTTTTCTTAACATTATTTTTGTGAGGCTACTTTGGGGGGAAGAGAGAAATTAAGCCATGAAGAATTTCAGAAGTAATGTTGCAAAAGAGGATCTCATACAACAATGCACAAGATAACTACGGAACAGAGAAATCTATAAATATCTAAAATGTTTAAAGTATCTTTGGACTGACTGATGCCTTATGCTATTGAACTAACAGGCGCTARATTTAACTTTGAACTTAAGAGATCCTTTGTATCATTGTCATTCCGTATTTTCAGACTCCATTAAGGCAAGTGAAATCAGATTTCCCTACTTCCTAAAAGTTTAACTTTGGTGGTCRTAACTTGCACAGAGACAGTCTCAGCTTTGAAGGTCTTGCTAAAACACATGGTTTTGCCTATGTATTCTTCAGACTTTTCGGATTCAGGTTTAGGGTGTTTGTTTGTTTTTAAAAGAGCCTTCATCTCCTTATATCCATTATAGGAATTGAAATATTGTATCAGTGMTATTAATCACAAGCCTACTATATGACTCGAAGCCTACACATACTCTGGGTGAGATTTTCACAGAGAATATTGTGAAGTACACTTCCAAAAAAATTTCTTTAGGGTGTTAATAGTATTAGATTGATAACACAATTTAAAAATCTTTTAAGTCTTTTCACTTGTCTTCTGGGAGACCCCTTTGCTTCACATCATATCAGTTGGAATACATTGCCATCGGACCAAAACTATGAGCCCTAGAAGAACTGTTCAGTGGTATGCAGGAGCATCACAGTGATTTCTTGAAATCTATGAAAATGTATAATCAAAGAATGTTCAGGGGCAGATTTGGAGGAAAATCTTTATCAGTCCGTACTGAGAAGAGGAGAGGACTAAACCTTTAATTTTTGCAAAGTTGCAAATTGCTGTGCTATATTAGTTACTGTTAACACTTAATCAGAAAGCTGGTCTTAAAAATAATTTTTCCTCTTCCAGAAATAAAAAACATGGTTCTGTGATAAATAGTTACAATGATGTACATTATTATGACCATTAAAATTGAGTATTTATGATGCAAAATAACTGCTTTTTTACATGCTAGTGAAGTATGGTATATTAAAATAATGGCACAACTTGTAAAACAAAAATTACCATACTGATTTAATCAGTTTTCTCAAATTCTCATTGAATCTTCCTACAATATAACTCCTTGGTGTCTCAAGATATGTGCATTATAACTGTTGCAGCAACAGCAATGAAGAGCAAATACCGTCCAAGCTAGTGTTCAGCTACCGGGGTGGGCTAGTGTAGACCTCGCTGAGGACTGACTGAGAAGTTGTGTACAGCCACAACCAGGTTGTGTGACTTTATTCTTCAACACAAAGAATATATTCTACGTCCGTTGCCATTTTGGAATGAGCCTCCCTTTAAGTTGGGAAGAGAAATTCTCTGGTGGAAGAGACTTTGAATGGAAGAAGCAAAGAGGGGAGACCTGGCCAGCATGGTGTCTGGGCAGGGTGTGGGGAGCAACCCTGGGAAGGAGAGGTATGAGCAGGAGGACTGGGAAGCTCTGGTTTAAGAAGATGGGGGAGCTGGGTGTTTGAGGCTAGAAGCCTGGGATTTGGGATGAGGTTAGAAGTTTCTAGCATGAGAGGGGAGGGAATAAGGGATGCTGAAGGATAAAAGAGTCTAAGAAGTCACCTCTAACAAAGAGTACAAATGGTGTGCAAAGGTGCAGGACATAAATACCAAAATGTTTCTCTTCTCTGCCTCTTGCCTCCATCTTCTTTTGTTTTTTCTTTTTTGCTGTCTGACACAGGGGTAGTCCTATTTTAAAAGGCCACAGTGGTCTTGGAGTAAAGGATGAACTGGTTCTTATGATGATCCATTAACTTTCAAAAAGCTTTTGATGATATTCTTCATTGACTCGTAGCCATAACAGGTTTTTACTGGCCTAGAGGGAAGATCAGATTTTGGTTTAATTAAAGACAAGAATAAATACTCAGATCACAATTGTGAGAAGAATCATCTGAGGATCAGTGTGGGATTTTGCACTGTGCACTGTAATTCTGAACACTGTTCAGAACTAACCTGGAAAAAAGGCGTTTCTAGAAGGGGAGAAGATTTTCAGAGAATACAAAATTATTCAGAAGATTCAAAATTAAAGCTGAGTGCAGAATGCTACTGAAGAACATCGCACTATTAAATGACAAAATGACAGATGATATTCAATGTCAATAAATACAAAGGAATACACATGGGAAAAGTAACAATAACTGTGCATTCATAGTGGTAGATTGTAAATGAGCTGTTACAGCTYAAAAACGTTCAGAGCCATTGTGGCTAACCCTCCTAARACATTAGCCCAGTGCTTAGCTGTGATTGAAAAGGCACATTACATATTAGGCAATATTAGCTTAAGCATGATAGTTTCCATCTTGAATTTTTTATGCATCTCAAGAAGCAAACAGCAGAACTAGATGCATCTATCTGTTAGAAGAGCTTCATTATTCATTTGTTCTGAAGACAACAAACATCCTATTACTGGGAAAGCTACTGCTCATCTTGGGYGGAAGGAAAGAAGCCCCCTCTGTCTGTGTTTGATGGCAGGGAGGAACCCATGCAACCTTACCTCCCAGCTGGAGCAAGACCAGAAGGTTTGTTCATGCCGTAGAGTAGACAAATGTTGAGAGAGAAAGTCTGTCCAGAGTTTGAAAAGTTATATTAAAAGCAAGAACATATTTCCTCAGTGATCCGGGGTGGTACAGGGGCTCTCAGGAAGCAGGATCCCATATATCATATTAAATATATCATATTAAAATAATATTATCATATTAAAATAATATTATCATATTAATAAGTTCACATCCCCAATGAACCTCTCCCAGCCTCATTACTTTACTCCATCCTCTAAATGGCAGATGGGCTCCACTGCTCTGTAAATCTCTCCAAACACCAGCAACTGGACAGTTTCTGTTGGGACAAGGGGTTGTCCTAAAGGAAATAATTAACATGAGAACATCTGTAAAGGGAGCAATCCACATGATGCACAGTATGTTTTCCTAGCTTCTACTCCTCCTTAATTTTAATTGTTGTAGTCACCTAACAAACATGATACTTGATTAAGGTAAAACTACTGCCTATACAGAAAAGCATTGGTAAAAGTTACAAGGTATTTTTTAAACTTCACAGAAGTAAAAGTAGAAAGTGTAAAGCCTTTTTAAAGGTTCAAATTTTCAAGGTCAGGAAGAACTGTGCAGTAAGAACAGAAGTATCTAAAATGAAAATATAGACAGGTATTTTCAAAGTTGGATAACCCAGGCTTCAAAGCCAGTATTGAAAATGTAAGACCATGTTGTTTGCAGATAAAATAACATAAGAGTATCTCTAAAGAGAAAATTCTAAATTACTCTTTCTTCCAGCTGATCTCAGGACAATATGGATTGGCTGCAAATTATCCTCCTAATAAATGTGGTCCTTCAGCTGATTGACCGTACTGAATAATTCCTTTGGAGATAAGGTTGAAGGATAAAGAAATTGTGTTAGATTGGAATATGGTTTAGGAAGATTCTGAAGTCACTCATCCATGGCAACCTTATCTACCTGTTTGTATGTGCAGCTGAAGTAGTAACAACTCTTGCAATTTTATCTCAGTTTTCCTTATGTTTAATAGCTTTCCTAAACTTCAACTTCAGAAGTCGCACGATTATGAAAAAAATCAACATTCATTAAAAAATGTAAATCTTTAAAACTTATGCCTTAAGAGAAAATCCAGAAAAACAAACAAAAAGCACCTTAAAAATAGCAGAAAAAAACCCGAAAGACTGCAACAATGTCTTATTTGATAAAAGTCTACCAGTTAAATTGATCTTTTTTTTTTTTTTTTTTTTTTTTTTTTTTTTTTTTTTTTTTTTTTTTTTTGGATGACTTGACTCTTGAAAATTTGAGACTGGCAAAAGTCCAAATGGACAAATTTTGGAAAAAAACAGGCGTACTTGACTGATTGAGTGGCAGAGACTCTCACTAGAGCAGAACCAGCTTGTATAAAACTGATTCCTTATCTTGTAGTAGATGCATGAATTGCATTGTAGAAAATGTATTGGACATGTCAGAACAACATTTAGGGGAAAGTAACTGATTGAACATCAGATTTTGTAATGACAGTTGAGCTAAAAGTAATGCAAGTATTACTGACTCATGGCTGAGGTAACTCAAATTCTTCCACAGTACTAGAATATATGACTACTGTTTGTAATGTTTAAAATAAGTTGAATGGACAAAATTTATCCCTAGCTAAAATTCATGGAAGTCCACATAATTACAGCAGAARTGATTTGGTTCACTGAGAACACTGAATTACATGTATTTGCCACACCTCATCTATATTATATACAGCATATGCYTTCTATTTTACATGTGTGAAACAAAACAGATCCACGAAGTGCCAACTTTAAATGCAAACAAGGTGTAGGTGATTTTACTGCAGAAAGCTCTTGCACAGGCCACTGCACTATGATTAATATCTAAAAGAGTTCTGCAGCCACTCGTGACTCCAACCCCTCTCTTGTCCAGCTATATTATAGATACCCTTGAAGTGATAAACAAGCTCTCTTTTACACAACTTTGGGTATTATGACTTCTGAATAGAAAAAAGGTATCAATTTAATACTATATATTCAGTGTGGGGAAACCTTTCTTTGCCAAATGCTGACTAGGCCTTTCAAACACACGCTTAGGCCAAACAATAACCCACAATCGTTTATCTAGTAATAATATGAAAAAGGCATGCAGTCACACACCTTGCAAAACGAGGCTGCGGGCTGCATTCAGTCCCCCAGGCCACAAGTTTTTCTACTCTGGTAATACTTCAAATTTAATTGGGATTTTGTATCAGACATATATTTTAGCAGATGGAAATTAAAAGTTTAAATGCCATATCAGATGTAAATTCTATGGTTATAAACCATGAGTACTCTATAGACTTGCTATAGACATAGGCAATAAAATTTTACTGTGATAATATATATGAAACTTTATTTCCATATTATCTGTCTCACCTTGAAACTGTAAAAATGTGAATAGACTAACTGCAAGCTTCATGGAAATATTGGAAATTTTGCTAATTTGTCCCTGGAAGCCAGTCTTGTCCAGGAAGGCAAGATTTAGATTAGTGTRTGGTCTGATACTCCGTAGCCAATACTCATTTTAAGAATGTATTTTGGGAAAAATAYTTGCAGTATTTGTTTTTCTTCTTTTTTTTTTTCTTATTTCAGCTTTCTTCTTACCTTTTACTTGTTGCAAGGCAGACTCTGTATTGTTCAATATGCATGAGTTGACATAAAACAAAGATGCTGGAAATTACATTGAACAAACCACTACATGTTCCTGTAATGCAAAAAATCTCTCTCTTAAACAAACGAAACAAGAAGTTTGTAAGCTTTGGATACTCTGCATACCACTGATCAAAAATAACTCAGTGAAACTTCCGTGTCTGGCATACGAAAATAGAATAGAATAGAATAGAATAGAATAGAATAGAATCCCAAGAGCACATAGCCTGTGGTACAGCTATAATAGCTGAAACACTATGGAATAAATGGGAATTTCAGATTTTGAGCCCCCTGCCATTGTTGAATTTGCTAACATCCAACTATTTGTTGCAATCAGCCTTCCATTACAAAAGTTAAGAGGATTGCACATATCAGTGTAMATAAACAGAGCTGTTTTCCTCCAGAGGACTTTTTTAGGGGAGGAGGCTGAACAGCTCTTAAAATGCCTTACTCTGTGGAACACTCTAATGGAAAACTGAAGCGTTAGACGCTCCCCCAAAGCAAAAAAGAAAAATTCGTTCATCCTTGGCAATGCTCCCAGACAGTCTCCATTCAAATTAATCTGTGCCATCCTTGAGCCTCACTAGGAATTAGGGACTCACTGATTCCTGTAGACATTAATATCATGAAGGAAGAAATGCCCTCTCCGTAAAAGGAAGGAGAAATTATTGCAGCTGAAATATTTAATGCCGAACTCTGTACTTAGTTGCTCTTTGGTAGGGTTATTACAGATTAGAGCTGATAAATGATATGTGGACAATGGCTCATCTTGATTAAATAATGCTGGCCTGATTTTCACTGCTGTGGAATGATTTTCAGCTGCAGGCATTTAGTACCTCTGCAAAAGAACCTCTCAGTTCTCCAAAGTATCTGTTCAGCTGGAAATACATCTTTTCCCTATCATCATATTCATTTTCTTCCAAATTCTCCTTTCCTTTGAAGTTTGTTATATGGAAAAAATAAAGCTGCTTAATGAAATTT
The DNA here is from genome assembly GCF_003343005.1 of Rhea americana. NCBI lineage: Eukaryota > Metazoa > Chordata > Aves > Rheiformes > Rheidae > Rhea > Rhea americana. The sequence continues at coordinate 39,439 of NW_028186650.1, forward strand.
TCATTATCTTGGTGCACTTTGCATGGTGAATTTGGGACTGAAAGGCAAATCTAACTTGTCGCTCTAGCAATCAAGTGTAAATACAGCACACTGCTGTGCCTTTGATCCCAGAGCATCAGCAGTCTTAAAGTGGTATGGCTGACCTTGCCTATAGAAAGGGAATTAGCTGTGATTTAGGAACCGGGACTCTAACATTAAATGCATTGCCCCACACTCAGTGAAATTAGAGCACTGAGAATGCCTAGCTGYAGAAAAAGAGGAACAATAGTAATTGCAAAAGATAGGGAGTGTGTGTGTATTTTTCTTGAAATGATGGAACTGTTTAAAGTTCTAAGTTTTGAACAGTGTTTAAAAATGATGATTTAATAAGGCTTGATGATTTAATATGGCTGTCAAGTTGAAGAGAAGAGCAGCCACTACAGTTGGAAGCAAAGTATAGCTAAGATGGATTGTCTTTTCATAGAAGTAGAGTTTTCTCTTTAAATGTGGACATGGTGTTTCAAGTTGTTATGAGATCTGCAGTATTACACATTTTTGATTTGTGATTTTTTGAGATCATTCAATAAATCATAGAATCATAAATCCCTGACTTGAAAGGGACTTGGTGAGTTCATCTAGTCTATCCCTCTCTCCTCACTGATATCTCTGTCAAGCCACCACTCACCATGCAGGCTCCACAAACCTTCCTTGTAGCTTTTATCATTTGGGGGGAAAAAAAAAAAGATTTTAAATGGTTAGCATGATTTTTTTTCTGTTGCAATTTTAGCACATTATTGCTTTTGCCCTGCTCTCTGTGACCACAGAGAATAGGTTGTTTGAAAAAGTTTTTTGTATCTTCTCTTCTGTGGGCTGAACAAGGCCAAACAGCCCATCTTTTTGTCACAGGTCACAATTTTCTAGACCTTTCCTCATTCTCGCTGCTTTTCTCTGGACTGTCTCCAATGAGGGCACATCTCCAAGTGCAGCAGTCAAACTTTCAGTACAGTTTTCCAGACGGGCCTTTAATCTGTACTGTAKTTTTTAGAGGCAAACCTCCTTTTCAGGCCAGTGCTTGCTTTTTCTGCCATGGCAAGCTGCCACTACCCCRTGTGTGAGCCACTAAAACCTCTGATCCTTTTCCGCAGAAGTGCAGCACAGCCATATGCTCCCTAACCTGCATCGGCGTGGCTGGTTATTCCTGCTCCAATCCAGGATTTGAAATTTGCCTTCTGGGTTTATACAAACATTTTTCAGGATGTGTTGCTGGTGGCCTAGGTTGGCTGCTAGTTTCACTATTCCCTGGCATTATGATTTCCAAAACTGCAGAGATTTGGACATAACTTTAAAAAAATGCTTAACAAAAACATTGTTGTGGGACAGAAAAGAGTCTATGACAAAAATGTATATCAAAGCAGATTTATGCTTTTTCTTTATTCAGTTAGACATTCAAAATCCTCTCTTAAATATTACTCAGCTCTAACAGCATCTCCTTGTCCCTAGTGATCTTTCATACATACCTCAGCATAAAGTACAGACGCAGCATTCATCTTAACTCTTTCAGTAGGCTTAAGCAGAACATTTACTGTAAGATAACACAGGAAACAATACTGGTACTAAGATAACTATAGACAGTAGTTTAGCTAGTACAGGCAGCCATTGCAAGCAACACCTTTYAGCTTTAGCTGAGTTAACAGAAAGTCCAATGCCAAGGGAACTCCACAGGTAAGAGGCAACATGATCTGGGACTTTCCATGAGCRAAAAACCAGAAAACTAGGATGATCACTGAATAGCCAATATATATAATCTTCTCTTATTTTGATTAAGGTTACATTATCCTATCTGGTTATATTATATAGATTAAGATAAATTTATTWTACCATTTAAGATTGTAAAAGGAAGATCCAGCACTGATTTTGCAGCTATGTTCRTGTAATTATTATCTAGCTCATCTCACACGTGCTCCAGCACCTGCCTTCTTCCACATTCTCTCTTAGCCATTGGGAGCAGTATCATCTTCCCTATCATTCAGGCCCATGTTTTCTTTTACTACCCTGCACCTGTATGCTTATACTGAATCCTTATAATTAATTCTGCATAATATTTATAAAATACATCTTCTCTGCCTATCCACTTAGATAAGATTTTCATTCAGGTTCATACACGATGATCTCAATTACTGTAAAATGCTCATCTCTAATATGTTATTGACATATAGACTCTTCTCTTTCATAGTATTCCTCAGTCAAAGGTGACAAGTCTCCACCACCTTCTCTTCATATTTTTTAAAGTAAACATTAATTTTCTTTCTCCTATGATGCCTCTAYTGCCTACAGCACAATTCCCTAGAAACATCCTCAAGCTTATCATCTCCTTTTCCTCAGATGCTTCATTAGTGTTACCACATTTACAAACATCTGACAACAGTTAATTGTCATTAACAGCAGCAGAATATCTGCAGCGAGAGTACTGAGACCTGCATGCCTATTTTTATTTTCTCCTGCATGGAGATCTCACAGCTTGTTGCCTCTGACTGGCTTTTGGTCCTGTATGAGTAGAGTACATAAAGCAGTTGAGGGCAGTTTTGTGGCTTGGTTCTTAGCCACTGTTACAGTACAACTAATAAATGCTAGCAACAATAATAATGTGTGCCACGGGAATGAGTGGCAGAGCAGAGTCATCCTTTGTGTGTACTCCTGCAGAGCTGATATATAAAGTAAATCTCACAGCTGTATATCTCAGTAGCTTTGATTTCTTATGACACACCCAGTGCCTGCTTCTTCCCAGTGACAATTTGTTGTATTATTTTCTTTCCATTTGAGACAGACACAACATAAGAACTACATTAAATTGCTCTAATTCTGTCCAGCTAGACCCAGGGTTGTCAGAGACAAACTAAAGGCTTTGCTCCAGTGGTGCAAAATAAGCACAATCAGAGGTAAGTGAATTACCAGCGAAGGGAGAAGAAGAAAAGTTAAAAGACAGCTAAACTTGTACCATCCCAGTACCATGTACAGGGCACTTAAGTAGTCAAGATAGCATAAGTTCAGGTATGATTTAATGTACTACACAGAAAGTTGACACATTTCCTGACATTGAGAATAAATCCACAGAATCAAGTACTCTTCCTGCCAAAACGAAGTGTTATTTGACTAACAGGGAGCAGTAACAGTATAGCAGTAACAGCAGCACCTACCTTGATCTGTTGGTAGAGCATGTTTATAGCTTCTCTTCTGCAAGCACAAACCACATTAGATTTTTTTTTTGTCCTTACTTTAAATGTTGTTATTATTAAAATTATTATTAAATATGTCTTCCCCACTTAGGAGGGTTTTTAATGTTTGCAAGTATTTTTCACATTTTTTAAGGCAAAAAGCCTCCTTACTAACACATTTAATGCTCTGAAGACCACTCCTTTCTGGGCTGCTTTTGGAAGTCCAAGGAAATGTTGAATATCAGAAAGTGTAGATTTATATTGATATATAGCACAGCTTACAGTATCTGCAATGTAAAGGCAGATGATCAGAAACATTACCTGTCAGATTCAGCTTTGAAGATCTTCCCCATAGGCCTACTTTTTGTCAAAGGCAGCCTCCTAACTAAAATTCTTGGTATGAAGGAGAGTTCTCTATGGAGAATATACAGATATAATTTCACAGAGAATATAATTAAAATAGGAGCATATAGCATATTTTTTTAAAAGAAATGTCACCATGAAAGAGTGAGAATGAGCATGCTGGATAAAACAAGTGTTGAAAACACACTTGAGAAAGGAATGAATTTAATGAATTGCTTTTTTTAAGAATGCAAAGAGACAATATTTCTATAGCTATACTGGTAACAGTGCCAAGTAACATTCTCATAAGCAGGAGTGCAATTACCCCTGCTGTCAATTTTTAAAGAAAAATCTCTAATATAATTTTGGCCTAAATCAATAAGAGCTCTTCCAAATAATTTTCAGAAGGAGTTTGAGAGTTGTCTCAGGCTGGAGCCAGGCAGCTTGCATGTGCTCATGCACTTTGGAGGGAGCAGAAAGTACAGGCACCGGCTGCTCCACACCAGCTGGCTCCAACGCCAGGGAATGGTCCTGGACATGCTTTATCCACTAGTATAGAGACAGTTTGAATATCTTTGATATGACAAGGTTAAATGTAACAATTTACAAAAGTATCTTGGTTACTGAGATATTTTCTGTGTTGAGTTATAGCCAATGTGTTGTTTCAGAAATAGCTAAGGAGGTGAAAAAAAAATGCCGCACTATAACAGCATTGAGAATCAACCTACTAGCCCTGGCATTGAAGAGACTGTGTTAAATTCACCARAACAACACAGTAGGAACAGGCCTTCTCCCATGACCACTCCCCCCCACCACTTGAAATGGAGAAGACAAGCCACAGCGGAAAGTAATTTCGTAAAACAAAAGAGGAAGGAGCAATTTTCAAGGARGGACTTTCAGGAAGCACTTAGCACTGGCTTAATTTTGCCCACATAAAGAAGCAAGACTTTTTCTCTGAATTGAAAAGTTGGCTGGATCAAGCCCTAAGTAATCTCCAGAAGGAGATGTGAACCACCCAGGAGGTCTGTCACAGAGCTCAGGAGTAAATCCAGCTGTCTCGTGCTTCTCATAAGATTCATGCTTGAGCAGGCTATTGAATTCTAATTTTCCTAATTTTCAGTGTGCAATTACTTCACAGGGAAAATGGAAGGCAAATGCAAAAAACTATTTTTGAAAACTACAACCTTACAGTTGATAGGAATACTCTGCATCTCAAGAATGAAAAGTGCAAGACTGGTGCAAAACTGTTGGTTTACATTTTAACCAGTCGTGGTATTTAGTGACATCTAGGGACTATCTCGGAGTATTACATTTTTCTGGAAACCACATATATCTCTATCAATCTCCAAACAGCAATCAGAGGTTTGAACTCTAAACCATTACTTCCAGCCGTGGTCATAAATATTGCAGTCTGCAGATAGACATTTCCATCTTCACAGTGATTGAGAAACACAATAGGGCACACTCTGTGGGAATAAATAAATGCYGAGGCATTACCTTGTATTTAAATGAAAACCTGAGTTACTTAAATACTGAAATTTATGGCTGAAGTAGAAAATTTTTGCTGTAACTACGTTTACACCATTTTTTTTTGTCCTGTGAAATTACATGCCATTCACCTTTTGTGGATTATTTTCGAAAAGGTGCCATGATAGTCTTAGGGCATTTTGACAAAGGTCACAGTAGAACTTTTTTCGTTGCATTGAACATAAAAATAAATCACTTCTCATAAAACTCTGAACGACTGTGAYCAATGAATTATTTTCTTCTGAAGCTAAATCAGCTACTGGAGATTGTGGAACTGCATGGGTATGCTGCAGGGTTAAAAATTCGTAACCACAGGAGTGCATTATAGGCAAATGTAGAYAGCCAATGTCACTACAACTTACTATGACTTTTTTGAACTGCAAGAGTACTAAATTGAACAGTCCTAAGTAAGTTTCATGTTTATTCACAGAGTAATTAATAATGTTTATTTTGTCATATAAATTCAATGTTGTTAACTTAGAAACTGTTGCTTTACATACGCTGATTTCCAGAAAAGGCTCATGCCAGATTGCAAGGATTATTCAGCATTTAGTCTATACTAAAGCTACACAAATCGGGACACACAATAAGTTTTTTTAAAAAAATGCAGTACGCCTAAGAGTAGCAGTCTGCTTCTTCGGACAAAACACAGCCCCACCGCCGGCAGCTTTAACCRCGGCGCCGCCTGGGACTCTGCAATACGAACGCGAGGGCGTCGCTTAACCATTTTGGTCAGATGTCGGCGTCGTTCACGCGGCGGGAGGTGAACCGGGGCGCCGGGGAAGCGCGACTCGAGAAGACCGTGGCCGCTGACGTCGGGCGGCCCTGCCGGCTGCAGCGGGGACGCTGACCCCAGAAAAAACCTGGGGTTTGTGTTTGCGCGAGGGAACCGAGAGGCGGGCGCTGCTCCCCCTGAGCCGCCGGAGGCTCCCCGGGGGCTCGGCTGTGCCCGCCGCGGGAGCGCAGGCCGCGGGGGCCGCTCACGCCTCCCGCCAGCAGGCCGCCGGCGGGAACCGACGCGGGAACGCGGAGCCTTTCCCGCGTGGTGCGTCACGAACTAAGAGAACTTCTAGAGAGTCCTGAAAGCATCCCTCCTTCCCRTCCCCCAAACTGCTTGGGACTGCAGAAATGAAGTTAAAAAGTGGACGTGCTTGATCAAGCTACTCTACACAAAAGATGCTCTGGAATTTAGACCTCAGGACGGGATTCTTTTAAAATCAGAATTAGCTTTTCTGAGGAGCCGGTGGCATTTTAGATGCAAATGTATTCCTGCTCAAAGGCAGGCCCTGAAGTCTGTTGTGTGGGTACGAACACCAGAATAGATTAAATAGCAGAATGAGCCTTGGTGGCATCAGGGGACCTTGCACTGTCAGAGTAATTTTATTACTGGCACCTACAACCCTCGTTATCATAGAAGAAATTGTCTCTGCTGTTAAGTTTACCAGTTAAATAAAAGGAAAGGCACAAAAKGACCTTGTAGCCCATAGTAGGTYATACGTAAGAGGTGATAGAACCCACATCTATCCCGTTTCCTAAATTTCATGGGGAGTTTTGGTYAGCGTTTCAGTGGTCTTCAGTTCTCYCAGCTGTGAGTAAGAGTCTACTCTAACACATGATGAGGCGTTTCGTGGGCAGCCCTTCCTCTGGCTGCCCGGAGAGCTAAGATGAAACGATGTCTAGCTTTTGCATCTCAGGCTACAAGAGTGGCACAAATTTTGAACTATGTCTCTGGTGTGGCAATCTCAAGAGCTAGTTCTGCTACCAGTCCATTTTCAGTAAGAGGTTCCTTTCTGGGCAGTGGTGGGGAACAACGGGTTTACCTGWTTGTATTTCCTTTATTTTAAAATTAGACTTATTTTCTGAATGTCGTCTGTAACGTTGTGCTTCTGGGAGAATTTTTCCTTGAGATTTTCAGGCCTGTGAGGAACAGCTATTCTGAAAAGCATTTCCTGCAGATTTCTGACCATGCAGCCGCTAGCAGTGTTATGAGTATGTAGCTGATAAAGTAATCATGCTCATTTTGAATCCCATATTGCATGGCTTCAGGGGGGTTCTCTACACCGCAGTTCACGCCAAACAGAGCACAGCAGTGCCACTGGCACACAGCTCCCTCTCCTATATTGCTCACCTAAGTAATGTTTCCATAGAAGATATGGGTAGTTTAGCCCCGTTGCCCCTCCACGTGGCTCGGGGTGGCTCAGGAGCCATACTCCTGCCACAGAGTGAGAGGTCCCAGAGGACGGGGACTGCACCCCATCGGCCGAAACTCAGTGCCAGCGCAGCTCCTGCATCTTCCAGACTGAAGCAGTTTGTGTTTGGTTGACCTTGAATGCAAGAAGAGAGGGCATAAGGCTGCCCATGTTGATCCATATGCCCTTGCCCTGCTATTTGGCGGTCGCCTGAGGTTCCAGTTCTCTCTTCTGCCATCTGCTTCAAATAGTCTTTCTCATGTTAATTACTAACCTACTTATTTGCTTATGAATAGGATAAATTATGTTCCTCCCTGGAGAAATTAAGCACTCCCAATCTGAGGTTCCTTCAGAGAGAAACCTGTGCCCAAGCTCAACAGAAATAATTGCCTTTGCCCCAGAGTAACGACAGAGATAAGCAATCTTTGCAGCATGGCAGTTCAGTGAGTCTCTTCCTAAAGGCTGGATTACAGGCTCTATGCTCCCAGGCTCTGGAATGGTTTCTATCTCATAGAGAATACAAATAATTGCTAAGAACAAACCATGTTATCACAATTGTCATATATTTCTTGGTTGAGTTCCTGGCAATAACTTGTCTATTATCCATGGTTTATTGTTTCKGTACCTTTGGGAAACATACATGAAGTACAATGAATATAAATCATGTTGCATTTTGACAATATCTTAAGATGTATGGAGAAACTATAGAGAAAACAGGACCATTTGTGCATGGAAAAGATCAGAAAATTATTGATTGTAGAATATTCAGAGTGGCCACAATCTGGCCAAACAATCTGATCATAAGTTAACTTAACATCCATGGAGTAATGTCAATAACTTGATAATATTGAGGGATTTTTAAGCAGCTCCATTGAAGTTAATTGGGTCAAAACCCTTACTGATTTCAAAAGTTAGACCAGCAATAAATGTTTTTGAAAATCCCACCCGCAATTCATACTTTTTAGAATACATTAACAGCCACAAGGCAGTCTTCTGCATTTGGTCTTTGAGGAAAAATGATCACCGTTAGAACAGGAGGAGAACAGCTAAAACGCAGGGGAGCCTGACTGCTCATTAATCTGTGTTCAACCCAGAGACCCCAAAGCTATAAGGACATTGCCATTTTCACTGAAAAATATTTAATTTTCAGTCTTTCTTGTATAGGGTATTTCCTTCTAGATTTGCAACATGCTTCTGATCATTAAGGTGATTTGTAGACCATGAAAGTGAGTGATCTCATTCCTTATAAACTTTGTTCAACCTACTTGAGTCCTAGGCAAAGACTTCAGCTTCTAATCAGCAAGCAAATACCTTGTGACATAAGTAACTGCTTCTGTTGCCCTAACGCAATGAGGACAAGTTGGCTGTCCGTCCTGCCCTTGGCTGCCTGGTTGGCTAAAGTTTCTGGTCTCGTTACATTCATCTCTGATGGGAGCACGAATCTGTGTTCTTAAAAAGACACATCTTATCCTGTGGCAATGTGCACAGGGTTGCTTCAAGAAAATGGCACTTAGAATGCCAAGTTGGTGCATTTTGATGAATTAAAGTTGTGATTCCAACTGAAATATGCAATTAAGATAAAATGTGGATAGTTTGAAACAAATTAAATTGCTTCGGGTTGGATTCGTGCCTAGTTTGACTAAAAGTGAATTTTAAAAAATATGCCAATGTTTCTACCTCCAAATTAATAATTACTTCAGGCTGACTGTGAGCCTTAATCAATCTATATTTCGGAGGTCAGTCACTAAACCAAGTTATTAATTGCATATATAGACATACTTCTTAATTTCTAAAACAGCAACAAATTAACTAGAATTCAGAAAAGGAGTAAAATGAAGACGGCTTGATTAGCAAGCTCCTGTAARAACTAAAAAAAAAAAGAAGAAGGAACAAGTGTCTTAACTAGGAGATTATTACAGAAAAACATAATAAAAAATAACAAGTTCAAAAGTAAGCAAGAATACAGCTGTAGAAAATATCTGCATTAATAGGCATGAAAGATTCTTGTGATAGAGCTCTAATAAAACAGCTTGTCTTTTCCGGTCTTCTTCACAAATACTGATGATTAGCAAAAGTAAAAGTAACATCATGGATTTCCAGCTGAACACGCACAGAAGCATGTGCATGTACAAAGTATGGTAAGTCAAGTTCCAGGATAATAACCTATCCAAAGGCTTTTACACTGCAAGAAACCAACAGTTTAGAGACATAAAACTAATGTTCCTTTGAAAAGAAATGAACATTAATTGTTTCATTTAATGCACGATGCAACCAGATCTTTGAACATCCAGATCTTTGAACATCAGCGACAGAAGATGCAAGAGAAGATGCAAGTTATTTTAATTGTTTTAATGAATTAGACAGAAAGAAAGGGGCAGAGCAGGAAGGAGGAGAGGCAACAAGGTCATTAGTCCCTATGGAATAAAATTTTGATATCTCAAAAGCTATCAGTTCTTTCTACAGATCTTGCCTTTCCTTTATCTTTAGACTTTCAGGGCAGCAACAATACAAAAACTAAAAGAGAAAAAGATATTTAGGGCTTTATCTTAAAGAGAGCAAACCCCAATATTTTCATGTACAAGCACTGATTTTTTTTTTTCTTTTTACCTAACATACACAAAATAAAATGTAGTTCCACCTGCATGTTAAACTTTAGCCTTTGCAGTAGTTGCATCAAATTGTAGGAGCTTTCTGACTTGCTTTGCAGCTTGAAATGCGCTTACAGAAATTTCTTCTCATGCACAACTTGCATGTTATTAGCATAAGCAGCAGAACTAGGAAATTTGATTTAAGAGTCTGCTAGCCTGTGAAGATTGTTCCAGTTCACAGCTGCTAAATAAAACTCAGCAAGATGCTCTAGAAGTGGCCCAGAGGGAAGAAACTGCTTACTGCCTGGTGTTGAGCTTCTGAAAACTTCAGTGCTGTTTAGATCAGACTGACAGCTCTGTCCACTGGCATCCTGTTTTCACCACCTCCACTGAAGTCAATGGCAGGCATTAACATCTTGAATGAGCCTTTTCTTTGTAAGAAGTTGGCCCCTACATCTTAAATTGAAGTTAAATTGAAGTTCAGTTGAAACAATTGAATTATTGGTACTGCCAGGCATACATCTCCATGTATAAACTTATTAGAAAGGATAGCTAATAGAGAAGACTTCTGAGTAGTTGTTATTTTATACTTGGTACTAACAATATGTGTTAAACACATTTTTGAAAGGTAATCTAAATAATTTTTACTACATACTAAAATATTTAGTCAGTTTTTGAGAAATTTAAAGACTCAGGGTTTAGGGTTTTTTTTTGTTTGTTTGTTTGTTTTTGTTTGTTTTACGTAGCTTGTATTGGCCTTTATTTCCTCCATTTATCTACCAAATACATTGTCATTTATCATTTGCTGAGCATTTTGCATAAACACTAATCTGAAACACTCAACAGCTATTAACATCTGTATTATTGCACTCACTTTCTAATTCAGTGATATCCCTCTCTAAAGATGAAATTGTGGAGATATGCCTGTTTTGCAGTCCCTGATGAGCTGGAGCTTATACAGACATTGCAGAGTGGAATGTGCATGACCAGCAGAAATCCATCCATCAGCCTGCACTACAAATCCTTTTAGAGAGACTGGGTCCATGCTTCACCCCAGGCTTATCATATGCTAATTTGCCCAGGGGCCTCCAGAGCTGCAGTTGGTGTTAGCAYCAGCTGGGGCAGCTCACCTGAGACTGCAGTGGCTGCACAGCTGTACAGCTGTGCAATCCCCATCAAGCTCTGGATGTATATGCCAGCTGCACCTGCACCACTTAGTTTATGAAGAGCACAGGTACATGSTCCCAGGTTGCATTGGCTAATACCCGCTGATGTTTAGGCTACACCTTACCCCTGTCTCCCTAGTCTTTTGTCCCAGGTGCAATACTGTGCAGCTTCCAGCCGTTCATTCCCTGCTTCTCTTCACCCAGCCCACCCTAGCCATCTGGAACGCGGAGAAAAGAAAACAGGTGACATTAGCCTGTCTTTGCTAGGTGTTGTCAGCACATTCAGCATCTCACTGTTTGACTAAAGCATTGCAAAGAGGATATAGGTGGAGCAAGGATCTGAACTTATGCATGTTGTCACTTCTTAGAAAATATARTATTTACAATAATAAAAACCTCCAAATCTTAATCTAAGACAATCCCATAGATCTTCTGATTAATTTAGGAGAAAAACATATTTGTAACCTGTTTCATCAACCATTTTAGCTGTAATAGCTGCAYAGCTATCCACTGAACTCCACACAGTCTGTGCATCTCATRGAAACCGCACACTTACTTGAATGACCAATTTTTTCTGTTTTTCCATTAAACAGCATTAGAGATCTATACTGAATTTGAGATAAATGGATAACAACTACACAAGACAATTATAGATATTTCTCTTCCTCCCTTATATTCTAACAAGAATTGTTTCTCAGAAGGGAAAAAACAAACATACATATCATTAGTCTGGGCAGGCTACACTGATCTTACACCAGTACTGTGTGCTTTTTTCAATCTTATGATAAGATGCAGATATTGAAAATGCTGTATTTTTTAAGTAGTTGAAGCCTTTTGTTTTCAATAYGCAAATTTCCTTCTTTTATTGAAGTCTTTCTCACACCTTTATTTTCATTAAACTATGGTCTCAATTCATTCTCCTTAATTTAACCATCAACTGAATTAAGAACCTAATGGCTTGAAGATGCTGTAAAGCTGAAGAACTGCCCTCTAGAGATGTCCACTTCCCTGTGCAGCTGTGGAGKGAATGCGGATGCTCAAGTAGGATGGCTCTGGCCCAAATGTTTTAGTGCTGGAGTTATAGGGAGGAGGATACAGGAGAGGCTGATTTTTTTCCCCTTTTCTACAACAAAACATTTCCTTTGAGACTATTGATTAACTCTGCAGTTAAGAGCAGACAGTGTTTTCCTTCCATGGGCAATTAAAGTAATAGATTTCATGTGGGCAGGCAGAAAGCAACTAATATACAACTATTGGTTTTCTAAAACTTGGATTCCCAGTCCCTTATGGAAAGAACAGGGAATGGGGAGGAAGGGAGGAAACTGAAGTTGAAAAGGCAATCTAAAGACTTTTAGTGCTCATTGTAACTTGATTCTCTTCAGATTAAATAAAAGAGCTAGTAATTCTACAATCTGTAGGTAAAYGTGTTTGCACAGCAACCTGCAAACTGAATCAGATTATGAAAACTGGTGTTCACATAACTAAACATTTTCCAAGACCAAGGCCGTCCGTAGCTGCCTTGGCTTGCTCTGCTGGAGGGGATATCCATGGGAAGGACTTTGAGAGAAGGTCTCCRTGGCTGAGGAACAGCGATAAAAGAACTTTACAGCCTGAAATGTAGCTCTGGTGCCTTAGTCCCCTGAAAGGAGGGAATGATGTGGACTCTTCTTTCTCTGTGATCTACATTTCCCCAAACCCACAACAGTGCTCTGAGAACAGAAATGCAAGGTCTTATGCATTTTGTCAGTTCTTAGAGAATACAATAATAGAAAACCCAAATCTTAATCTAAGACAGTCCCATAAATCTTCTGATTGATTTAGGAGAAAAACATATTTGTAATCCCTTTCATCAGCCATTTTAGATGTAATAGCTGCACAGCTATCCACTGAACTCCATGGTTTGCCTCCTGGGATGGAAGATTTCACATTTGRGTCGAGCATAACTGTTGCCTGTGCTGCCCTGAGCACCCCCTGCACTCACGAGCTGTTGGTGAAGCGACACCAGAAATACAAGTGACATAGAGGCACTCCAGCGTGGTTCTGATGCTTTGGTCCTTCCCTCTTTCTGCTGTTTCACTATGCTCCCCATTTCTGCAATGCTCTTGGTTTACATTCCTTGTCCTCAGTGAGGGGGGCAGGATGGAAGAATTCAGTATGCAGCTAAATGTCTGAAACAACTATGCTTTAAGCTGAGGTCTTGCAAGTTAGGACAAAGTAAACAAACCAGCGGAGACTACTAGTATCTCCTTTATATATTGTTTATTTATTTACTGCATTCCAGTGGTGTAGGTTACACACTATCAGATCTACTTTTGTCAAATGTAGGAAGAAAAGAAAACCATTCTTTTCTAAATGGAGAATCTAAAAGCCAAGTTTCTGTCTGGAACAGATTTGAAGGTCTGATCTAAAGACAGCTAGAAATACAAGTTTATAAAGGAAAGGCAGAGTGTCTCAATGGCATAGACACAAGTGAGGATTGTTACACTGAATATAAAAAAAAATAGAAGCCAAAACAATCCAACAAACCAAACAAAAACTCTTACTATTAGCTTTTGTTAATAGTTAGAATGAGATTTTAATCTGTTATCTTTGAAGTGGTGCTTTTATTTAAATGAGTAAGAGTGAGAAGACCTCACTATCTTACTAGTTATCAGGCTTATTCAGCTGAAAATTATTTTTGTATGACTTGTGTTAGGGTTGACATATCCTTGAATGTGTAAATATCTCTGAAAAGGGTGGTCTTTGGATAGTAATCTCATAATTCAATGAGATGAAGTAAGTAAACATAAATTCAGAATTTTATTTTTCCTTTTCTCCTACTCCTAAAATGAACTAAGTCATCAGTTTCCAATGGTGAAATTGTAGAGAAAATGGGGGGAGTTGATATTTATGGATTTGAACATTGTCATATCCAAGATGGTAGACGGTCTTAAATAGTTTACCGCAGTTAAGTCTGGGGGATCAGATGATCCCATAACACTGAAAAAAACAGAACATGAAGTTGCAAGTCTAGTAGAAACTGCTATAAATACATCCATCACATTGGCTGTTGTAGCTTTTGACTAGAGAATAATAAACTTAGGATCTATATTTAATGAAAGAAAAACATGAAGCTGGCATCTACAGCCACGTTAGTCAGTATTCATGATTTTAGAACAATTTTTTGGGGGAGAAAGAAAAAGAAAGGGAAGAAATGCAACAATATTTACCACATAAGAATTATGCCAGGCTTTTCTGGTAGTTTTCTTGATAAGCTATTCCTGAGTAAGCATGATGAACCAGACTAATCTATCTGAACTCTGTCAAAGCACCTGATATAACCTTTGGTCATTTTCTACATAGGAGTTTAATTAAGATGGAGAAGATGAGGAAAATGGAAAGTGATGATCAGGAAAGAATTGCCTTGTAGGGAGACAGAGATTAGTCATGAGATGGGTCTGATTTAATATTTCAATTAATGGTCTTGGCACACAAAATAGGTACTTATGAACTTTGTTAAAAAAAAAAAAAAAAAAAAAAGAAGGTTGAGAAGCATTATAAGCACAGAGGAGGGTCAAGATCCGAGTGATCTTGAAGCCCAAATTTATAGAAAATGGGTGAAAGAATTGCACAGTGTGGAAGTTAGTTACTGCACTAAGGGACTATGGATTAGTTTCAGAGGTAATGTCTTTTACAGATCAAGCAGTGAAAGGTCCCCAGGATTCAGACTATCAAGTGAAAATTTTAGTTAAACGGTCTGAAGATACATTTTCTTTCTTGTCAATTTGTACTAGAAAATGTGTTTTTGCTACATAAACTTGGGTACCATGACACATTTACCTGCTATTCCACTTTCCTTTTCCAGCATTGCATTTTTCTGTCTCTCATCTTCTGAGTACTTTGAAGTTATTCGCATGAAAATGACTGGAGAGGAAAATAAAGAACATGAATAAGTGGGAGATGCATTTGTGTTTCAAGACAGTAGCAAAAATGAGTGACCTGATCATTGAATTTTCCTTTTTCTTTTGGCAGGAGTCTACAGCAGGCAGAAGAGAGGATCTTTTTAAGAGGTAAGGCAGAAGCTTACTAAAAAGCAGCTCCTATGCAGGGTTTCAGACAGATCAGTAAAGCCATACATTTTCACTGATGTGCTAAAAAGGCCCTCAACGTATTTCGGTAAGAAAGGTACTGTAGGATAATGTAGCCAATGAACTCTGCTGCATACATTTCCTTCACAGCTGAGCTTAAACAGCAGATCGTGCWGAGTGAAGTGGGAGAGAAATGTTCTTGCCACAGCTTTCAGGTCTGATGGATAACACAGTTCCTGGACCTTGTCTGTGGGAAAACTAGTTATTGGGGATACCCACAGGCAGTCAGGAGGATTACACTAATCAGCGCAGGTGCATGGATGGGGTCTGAGTAGCTTATTGAAGAACATGCTCAAGAAGAATCAAGGGAGAGTTTTTTTTTTTTTTCTTCTGGTGGGGATTTTTTTCAATGGCAACCTGCCAACTATTTCAGCAGCTAATTATGTCAGGAGTTTATTTTTTTTTGAAGTGTTTTTAAGTGATCCAAAAAGAGGGAGGTTTGATTCTTCCTCTTGACATGTGTCAAATATAATTGGAATGATCACACACTGGTCAATCTGTGAACAAATTGGATTTGCAATTTTGGCAATCACTCGGCTTTTGAAACGCTCTCTGGAAATCAAGCAGGTTTCATGCAACGTTGACAGTTTGTGCATGAAAAAAGAACAGAAAAATAAGCAATTTCTTCCTACACAAATAAAATCTAAGATGAAGTCTTACTCTTTTGAAGTTGATGGCAAAATTCCCACTGGCCGTGATTTCAACCCAAATCTTTCAGCAGTGCTGAACACCTAGTAGTTCCCATAGAATCCCACTGGACCTGGGGGAAAAAACTGCTGTGAAAAGCAGTCTGATAAAGTTACCTCTTTCTTTTCTCCTTGCAGGCATTCCCAACTGTGAACACTGTGTATGATCAAGCTGACATTGTTCAATCTGTTAATAAACTTCATTTACAGAAAGTAAGAGGGAAGATAGCCGGTACTTTCTTTAGGCTGATACCACAATGGTAGGGGAAATATGTAAAAGGCTTAAAACAAAGGCTGGGGACTTTTTCTGTCTGACCTTCAATAGTATCTTGTCCATTCAGTCCCTTATCAGAATGTCATTCTGATAGGCTGGCTCACAGTCACTTCTCTTTGCTCATTTCTTTGTACACACTCCTTATGTAGTCTTCTGAATCATTTTTATCCTTCCTGTTTTCATAATTCATGGGATTTCTTTTTTATTTTTAAGGACCTAGGAAGAGGAATAGGAAATAAGTAATGATGTCTTGTTCTAAATTTTCCTATTTCTTGTTATCTCTATTTACTTCTAAACTTTTATCTATTTTGTCATTTCCCCTGAATTTTAATTAAAATAAAAAAATTGCAATATCAGACAATTCTACAAAAAAAAAAAAAAAAAAAAACTAGTTCATTTTGGCCTTAGTTTATCAAAACACTTAAGTGCCTATAAAGCACTTTAAGCATTTGCTAGAGTCCAGTGTGACCTAAGCACACAATAAAAGATCAAGAAAGGCCATTGACATTTTAAAACTTGGGAAAAATACAACCATCTCTATTCTCAGTGAATCTTTCTCACTAATACGTATCTGACTTTGTGACAAAGAACAAAAACTCAACATTTTACTAATATTTCTAAAAAAAAGTCATTTATAAATGGTAGGTTAAAAAAGAAAGAAAAATTACAGGTGTTTGTTCAAAGAAAATAAAATAAATTCCAAACCAAATATCCTATTGTAAATGCAATATATGAATACATAGTCATGAAGATGCAGGTTTCCTCTCTAGTCTTTCAATTTCAGTGATTTAAAGCTTTTGTCAATCTAACACTGAATAAAAATACTTTCAGAACTGTATTAACTCAACTGGGTAAAAAGAAGCTCCATTTATCAAAAGACAAGTTAGTTATTGCTCTGCTGGCTGCCACTGAGTGATCACAAAGTTTAGACTATKGGAGAACAGGAATCCCACTGAAATGAAATGAGCCATCAGGATTCTGCATTTTTGACTGGCAGCCAAACTACACACAAGATTTGCTCCATAAGAGATTATGAAGAATTTATCCTTTCTATGTATTATTTCCCTGGTAAATTTTATTCCATGATTTGAAGAACAGATACTCAGTTAATGAGCTGATGAAGTTCAGAGTTTAGAAGCATATTACAGTAACCACACCATTTTGACATTGTACAGATTTACCAGARAAACTACTGTCACGGCCCACCCGAAAAGGGAGAGGGACGGGTGACCCCAGACTTGCAAATTCGCTCAGTGGCTCAGCTGAGCCAACACTTGAGGTCCATATACAAACACACACTTCCACGGAGACACAAGAGGAAGAGGAAGAGGTAGAAGGGAAGAGAAAGAGGATGAGGGGAAGAAGAAGAAGGGAAGAGGATGAGAAAAAGGGGAACAGGAACTGGGGAAGCGGAAGAGGATCACCAGTCCTGGATCCAGCGTTGGACCTGCCAACGGGACTATTTGGTGGAGAAAGCCCCTGAGAGGCAGTGATAACCCCTATTTTTTGGTCTCAGTCTCTGGACACCTGTAACCTTCTCTTGTCCCAGATCCAGGAGTGGTTGAGACACCCCTCAAATCAAGAAAAGTGGCCAGGCATGACAAGAGAAGTGACACCAGGTCCCTCGCCGGGCTGCATGTGTGGGGAGGAACAAGGCTTTTCATCACAGGGGAGGGGGCCGCGGCGTGACCGTCCTGCCTGTTTCATTCAGTCTTGTGGTTGCCAGGGCTGTTTGAGACATCCTGTGGTTTTGCACTAGCAGTTCTCCACAACTACCAAGTTGTGTGAATAAATGAATGGTCTCAGTTTTCATCAATAATAGCATTAAGCGAAATGTGAACATACAAGCTAAACTAATTATCTAGGTATATACCACGTAACCATAATAGTCTCTTACTCCAGAAATATTTAAGAAGAAAAGTAACAATAACAGATACTTTCCCTCTCACATAAAGTAAATTTTTTGATTGGCGTATCAGGGTATTTTCCATTGATTCTCCAAGAAAGCAAGTAGGTCTACCAGAATTAATGAAAAAAAGAATTCAGGAAAGTGAATGTGAAGAAATCTTTTTTTTTTTATTTAGTTGTGATGGGCTTTTTGAATCAGGGACAGACACACGAAGGCCACAGAGATAACTGCTTCATTGAGATTTGCATGTTCCACTGCAAACACATTTGTTCACAGCCGAATGCTTTTTACTTACTGCTCATTCCATTATAGCTGGTAGGATTACTCCAATCAGTTCTTAGGACAGTTAATAATAACATATAGGAGGGAAAGTTTTGCTGTCAAAAATTACAGACATCTTACTTGAGACATCATTTGTCTTGAGAAGGCTTCCAAGTTTTAACCATGTTTCTGGCTACACTGCTCAGATTTCTGTATGCTTTTGCCTTTATGGGAAGGGGATGTTTGATGTCACTGGGAACTGTATAAATGAACAAACTTATCTCCATTTTATCAGTAGCTTGTGGGAGAAAAACGACCATTCAGTTCTGCTTTTAACATCTTCCTCCTAGGGCTGGAAAACAAATTCCAGAATGAAATGAGGCTTGTACATCATCTGCAAAATATTGGGATAAATTGTGCTGCAAATCTGATACAATCCTTTTTTTCTGCCTATTTACAGCTTCTTCCCAAGTTCCTGTCATCCCTTTCTATCTTGCCTCAACTTTTTATTATCTCACAAATTCTGCTGTTGCCTTGCAGTCACACAGTAGCTGTTCCTCACCAAAGTGGGTAAGACCATGTTAGCTGGTTAGAGACACATTTATCCTCTCCACAAATCTGGAATTCCAAGGCCTGCTTCTAGTAGTACCATATTGCCTCCTCCATGGTATTTTTATCCCTTGCTCTGTCCCCTTTGTTGCACACAACTTTGTTTTTGACTCTTTCTGCTCAGGTGCATGAGGAAATATCTACTCCAGGCAGTAGTGTCCCATGTCTCAGAAAGGCTTATCAAGAAGCCTTGATCACTTTCTCAGATTGTCCAAATGCTAATAATTAAATGTAGAACATTTAAAGTATTAGCAGGAAAAAAAAAGCGAATAAACAAAATGTAAGAGGATGGTAAACATGAATTTACCATCTATACTCTTGAGCTAATATAGAGTCCACTGCTGTTCTTGCTGACATTGATGGTATCTTTTCATATGTGATTTGCCTGGGGCTGTGACTGCTCTAACTCCATGGATGTTGACACATTAGCCTACAACTCTGTAAATTAGATGCCATTTACTTTATTCCCAAACTCTTCAAATATGCTCCATGAGGCAGTTCATTCCTTAAAAGAATGTCCTTAGGCATTGAATATAAAGCTCTCTAAAATTAGTAAAAAGATTCTAACAATTTAAAGAGCAAATGGATCAAGCTCTACTAGCATACAAGCTATTCTAACCTAGTTTATTTACGCTTTTTTTCCCCCTGTATTTACTAAAGGATTTATAAAGACTACATCGGGAAAAAAAAATCAAAAAAACAAAACAAAAAAAATCAACAAAAAAAAGCTTTTTCTTTCTTGCATTCCTTCTGCAACAAGAACTTCATATTCCAGATTCAGCATTTATCTGATACAAGTACTTCCTACAGTCACATTTTTCAAGTGATATCTCTCTACGAGCAGAGATAGGATGCTTTTCATGTAATATCTGGATACCATGAGAATTGCTCCCACTAGCAAACAGCCAGAACCCAAACATGGCAAACTATTTGGTGCACTTACTTGGCCTGATATTCTGTTGGCCTTGGACCCTACTGAGAACAAAACTATGGCCATTTATAGAATACACACCTATTTCTGTGGCTTCCGTTGTCTTTAGCATAAGCTAGGCAGGTGCTCAGGCAATTGRTGACTTTCTAAATAAAATCAATGTGTACATGACAGAATCTTTCATAGAGTTCAGATTGTTGCAAAGGAGAGTTACTAAGCTCACTGTTCTTCCCCCGATCATGTTCCCACAGTTCTGATGCTTATTTTAAACTTTTTTTTCCTTTCCCATGTTCTTGCTCTTCTTGATAACATATGTATAATTATGAAAATATGAAGGTAGCAAAGAGTTGCTTTTGGAGTGATGGATGCTTATGACAGCTGAGGTTTACCCAAGATGGCAAGTCATCTCTAAGATACAGCTTTGATTATTTTGTGTGTGTGTAGTAATACTATAACTTTGTTACTTTTAAATTAAGATCCTTGAAAAAATATGGATACTCCAAATGTTGATATAATTGCTGTAGAGCCTTTCATTGCTCTGGTATTTGGAGTACTCTACACTGTTTAATTTAGGCCGTTAACTTTCCAAATGAAAGTAGCAAGAACTCCACCATAAGTTTATCTTTCTTGGACTAATCTTAACATGCACCCAAGTCTCTAGCTAACTTTCCAGGAATCACATGGTATGGTTATATTTCACAAGTAGGGATATATCTACCCTGCCTGCTTTAGACATTTTACTTACTCTGTCTAAGTGACTCCCCTGGAAGCACTTACCTCTCTACAGTGACTATATATGGAGTTCAGCATTCCAGACTTTCTCTTCTGAATCAGAGCAAAATTAGATCTTACAGTAGACTAAAGTAGATGATGCCAATGTTTCCAGCGAGGTCAAATTAGAGTTTTGATACTTCAAATCCTATTCATGCAAGTAAATCAATGGTAGTGCATGTGGAGTAGAAGAAAAGCTATGTTATTAAAGGTCACAGGATTAGGACTTCAGAATATTGATGGCTTTTACTCTGCTCAGCCTTAACATACTCATGCTTAGCTGCTTCCCTCTTCTGCTGTATTTTAGCCAATTTCTAAGTAATATTCCCAGCACAATATAACCATAAACTTCAAAGCAGGCTCTTATGTTTCTTACAGACGCGATAAAAGCACAGTTAAGAAAATAAACATCAGCTAATAATATAATAATGATGCAAAGAGCAAGATTCAATATAATCTAATCAACGAGGTTCATCCAGCATTACCTCTTTAACAAACACTACATACACATACATACACACAGACACAAAGGAACCAACGAAAAAATCTACCCTTACCTTACCCAGTCTCCCCTTTATTATGTACTTATGCAGTAAAGGCTTTTGCCGTTAATTTAATAAATGGAATGAATATTTATAAAAGATAGMAAAGAACATGATTTGAAAGAATTTTTCTCTGCAACCAGAATTTCCGCTGACTCCAGTGTGTTTTCCTTTAACACGCAAATCTGACACATCTGAACAGTGGTGCAGAGGGGAAAGTTTGCATTCTCTTGGCTACAGGCGATTACTTGACTGTTGCACTGTCAGAGAAAGAAAAATGATGCCAGGTAAACAGAAAAGGAAGCAAAATATAAAGAGCATATTTAAAGCTTTTTTTATCTTTGACGTACACACTCTACTTTAGGGATTTTGATTCATTTTTGTTTAAAAGTAGTTAAGTTTCTTTGCTCCTAAGGTCCCTGAAAGCATAAACAAAAATCTTACAGCATTATGTATGAAAATTACCAAAAAACTATGGAATGACAAAACTACTTCATAGAAGAGAAGCTAAACTTCAAAATGCCATTAAACTAGGAACTGTGGAAGAAAAGTCTAAGAGACCTGGAATAACTGAAATAAACTTGAAGTAACTTTTCTCCATTTTTGTTGAAARTATTCTTCTATCTTTTTTTCCACATTTTTGAAAAAAAACTTGTAAACCTAAATGCTTCCCATTTTAAAGTTTAAAAAATGAACAATTCTTTGGAAAGGGAGTATTTTGTTAACAATTCTATTCTGTTGAAAAATGACTTTTGTCCAAAAGAAAAAAACAGATCTGTTTCAAAATGGCTAGAAAAAAACCCAATGCTATGTTACCAGGAAAAAACTTATACCATATAAGGACCCAGATACGGGAACACTGGCCTTATACATTTTTCAGTATTTATGCAGTGATAGCCCCCTGCCAGTATCATTTCAGCTAGTTAGGTCTGCATGTGGTACGTGTATAGCTAAAAGTCTGGTGTGGAGCTCAGGTGAAAATGTAATGAAGGAAAAAGATCTATGAATGAGTATAAGCATTTATAGTATGTTAAATTTATAATTGTATAGCCTTTAATCTGAAGAAACCAAAATTCATGAGCTGGAAAAAGTAAATCTGAATGAATATTAACTAACACATTCATCTTTCCCATATAAATAGTAGAAATTCAGCAATTTCACCAATGTACGTTCAAGTGGTTCACAAAGCAGAGATACTGTTGCAATTCTTGTGTGCAGTACTTAAGGTTGTCTTCTTCCCATTCAAGTTCTTGCAATAGGTTCTTCTCAATCTCTTTCTGTCGCTGCCATCATTTGAGTGGTACCTGGGCAGGTTTAATCTCTCTTCAGTACAAGYGGTTTGTTTTGTACCTTATGAAACCTGTATGGGAAAAAGGCACTTACAGCTTCCTTACGCTCAAGCCTCTACTGACCTCATTTACTGAACTAAAGATCTGTTTAAAACACATTGTCATTCTGATCAAAGCTAAATTCAACACAAAAGGAAAATAACCTGTACTATTTTAGGCATCCTGAATTCATTGATCTCATTAGGAGCTGGCCCTCAGATGCCTTTTGGCAGCAGAAAGTAGTGGGATATCCACAATATCATTTTACACAATTCTGCAAATTGAAAGGTTCGCAGTGAGAAAAATGAAACAGCAATAAAAGACAGGAAGTTAAGACATCATGGGACAGATAACTTAAGAGAGTTAATTACAAGTGCTAGGCTTAAATGGGAAGACGTTGTTTCAGGGTGGCAGCCCCATTACACAGCTTTTTTTCCAAGACAGGAGTGCAAGTCTCAAAGGATCATATAAAACCTCTTGAGGAAAAGAAGTGAATCCTTAGCAGCTGCTTGAGTGGGAATGGAGAGTGCAATGAAAGAGGTGGCAAAAAGAAACAGAAAAATGGCAGCTGGCTAAACTCACAAGCACAAAGAGAATGTTACACAGAATTTACAGAATATACAAGCAAAGAATAAAGATTTAGGTAAAATAGAAGCATAAAGATTTTTTGAGTGTTTAGCTGTTTCTTGAATTTCCAATGTATCTCCAAGTGCATAAATTATACATTGCGTTTGAAGAAAGATAATTTTGCATGACTTGTCATAGGGTCTTAAATAAAAACTTTTTTTAGTGTTAAATACAGCTCATTTTCTCTTGTTATCTCATCTAGAAACAGAAGAGTGCAACCATGAGATACATCTGAAGATTAAAAGAACTGTRGTGGTATTACTGGTTACCAGACGTGGAAGAGTAAACTCACCTTGGAGCCCTGAAAATTTTAAAATGCTTTCCACTATTTTTATTTATCACATTAGCATGTACATTGCTTTCTTAGACTTTCAATATTCAGGTCATATTGCACAGGAAGAATTCCATTTTCCTTTTTCAGTCTAAAAATTACTAGGGGACATACTACATATTCAAGCCCCAGTGCACCAGGAGGGATTAACCACCTTCTTAATATTTTCAGTTGATAAAGACTCTACCTACTTTTCACTGTACTGTGTAAGCAAGCATAAATACAGGTTGAAAAGGAATACTCTACCATGGAAAGTAAAATCTCTATTCAGTTCTTTAGGCAGAAAGAAAATACCTGTATAGAAAGATTTCTGTGGTTCGTTAAAGTGTGAAACTCAAAAATCTTTGAGCAATGAACATGAAAATTGCAGAAAGAAGGTATACACACTTGAAGATCCATTTCAAGGAGGCAACTTGAAAGAAGTCTTGAGCAGAATCTGAAAAATTTATTTTCTTCCAGGAAATCAATTGAAAAAGTAGTCACCAGCTAGTATTGGAAATAAATAAACTTTGATGTGTTCAGTTGTCCAAAAACCCATCCTGTTTCCGCGGAAACCAATGGCTATACTCCTGCACATTGCAGAGGATATAGGATCAAAATATGGCTATTGATACAGAAGGTAGTGCTACATAATTCATTTTATGCTTAGGAACACCATATCAGATTTGTATAGATGTTACAGTCGTTTAGCTGTCATTGAACTAAATAGAGACAGGCCGTGTAATAATACTCTTGAAAAAATCTGAATCAGATTAGAGGTCTTAAATCCTAAAGCCATTCTATAAATCCCTATGACCAACTAATACCTCAGATCACTTAAACTGATCACATTGATATTTTTAATTCAAGCAACAGCCTCAAAACTAGTGATTTTTTTCATCCAAGATTATGTGTTCATTACTTATATTTTCATTTAGCCTTTGCTACCTGCAGAAAACTTTGAAAAATAAACACAGTGAATCTATTGAAGTTATATGTTTATTAAGACATGTCAAGATTTTAAGGCTTATTATTCTGTTCATTCTACAAAACTTACACTTATATCCTCTTTTATGTTGTTAGGCAGAAAATCATCTATTCTGGTTGCCACAGCAGCTTACAAAATACTTTCCTTAAAATCCAGAAAGGAGCGCTCCATCTATTATGGAGGTTCATGACTTTCTTTAAAAACAACAGCCTAGGCTTTACTAGGGAAGAATAACTTTTTATCTCTGTGACAGAAATCCTGGTTGACAACCCTGTTTACACTACAGCAAATAATGACTGCTGACAGTCCAAAGGACCACCCAGCTGGTTATTTACATTTGAAACATTTGAAATCAACTCTGTTTAGATAATGTTTCAATTCTGCATCTGGCTTGCCTACACATGTTGCTTGTATACTGTTTTAAAGTTAGTACATCTCATTGGAACTGTAATCAATAATGTCCGAGTTTCATGCTGTCAGCCAGTATCTATTAATGTGAAACTGCTGAGTTTCATGTTAAATATTTTGTTCATTTGAATTTTGGAGACAAGTTGTTAATAGAAAGCTCTTATGTTTAAAAAACAGCATTTTTAAAATGTAAGTGAATAACATTTAGACTTTTCTAACATCACCCTCAGGAGAGGAATATAAATGTATTTTCTTCATATTATACTGTGTAAAAGAAAGATATTCCAGGCTACCTGAATTCCTCAGGCTTAGAAAGTGCTCTGCAACTACACTTCAACAATTTTAAGGAATAACATTTTTTCATATCTATATTTTCTTCAGGTCAGGAAGTTCTCTTTTCAGCTTACTATTTTCTACCTCCTTGTTTGCCAAGAATATTTCTAAACTGATTAAAAAAAGAATAACCTGAAGGTTGTTTCATTAATCTGAAAAAACGTTTGGACACAATTCTCTGAGTAGAAAGAGTGGCCAGTTAGATAGATTATATTTTTTTTTTATCCTGCATTTGTCTTAGTAGTCCGAAAAAAAGGCAATGAAAAAATAAGCAGGTAGTGTGAAGGTGTCTAAACAAGCAATAAAGACTAATATCCTATATTAATTACTGTTACTGAAGCAGATAAGAATTTATGTTGTTGTTAATTGTATTTTTCCTTTTCTTAGGTTTTCTATTCTTCATTTACAGCGGCAGTGATCCACATCTTCAAGTTCATGTTCTAGTCTGGAAACTCCTGTTAATACAATTTGAAAATGGGTCTCCTTGCTTAGTTTAGTAGGTCATGGAGAAAAATAAACATGCTTATTTCTGAAATGCAAGAATAGAGCATTCATGTATGGAGGTCATCCTGAAATACTGCCAGATAACTGACATCAGGATGACAGCTTGAAGAAACAAGTTAATCTTTTCCACTACAGACTCCAGAAGGCATTCTGGAAGGCATTTTATGCAACCTACCTCTCCCAACTGACTACTTGGGAAAAACAGAAATCTAACTTGGAAGGACTCCTAAAACTACAGATATTTTACAGTAGATGGCAGAAATCTTAGTATATATAAAAACAAACACACAAACAAAAAAACCCMAAAAAAACCCAACTCTTTGGATGATATGTCGGTTGATGCTGAATATTCTTCCCCCCTAACGTGTTTTTTTTTTTTTTTTTCCAATTTTATCAGCAGTATGTACTAATCTACAGCAGGAGATCTCTATAAATCAGAGGAAAAAGCCCTACAACAAGAAGAAAATTCTCGATATCATAAAGAACTCCAGCTTAATCTAAGGTAATGTTCCAAGCTGTCAAGAAGGCAAAGCAAGAAAATAGCTATATGATTTTGCTTTTTATTCAGAAAATTCCTTTTATGCTATGTAAGGCATAGTTGTGATTAGAAAACATGAAAAACAAGGTCTGTCTCCTTTGGCTGTCATGCTCATGTCATACTCCAAGGGATTTCTTGGAAAAGATGTGGATAACATGCAGAGGAATCTGGGAGGAAGGTCAGGGCTGCCTGATAGCTTCGGTTGTTACGGGCTTTGAACATGTGAGGTGCATAGGACAGCTCTGTTCCTAAACAAGTAACTGATCAGAAAAAAAAATGTAAGATGGTAATATAGATAAAATTAAATCTTTAGCATGGACTGATAAAAATATCTTTTCTGCTATGAGTGTAAGCTACTAGAAAGCTAAATTAAAATTGAGGCTTGAGATTATATGCAGAAAATGCAGAAAATACTGATTGGATGGTTCTCAGAAACATATAAATATACCGATAATCTCCATATTACATCGTGATTTGAACAGTAGCTGGTCCTAGTAAATTCAACAGAGTAACATAGATTTCAAGTAGATGTGGCATCATTTATGCTTACAGTCTACCTCAAAGCTGCCAGAAGAACCCCACGGATTTAAAATCTGCTGGAACGAGCCCAGGTATTTTCAGCATTGCCACAAGGAAATGAGGGGTTACATTTGAAAAGAACAAAATCAAATAGGTAAAAAAAAAGTGATCCAAAACAATTTTAGGCTATGAAAACTTAGGCAGCTTGTCTTTGTTCACATTTGTAAGACCGGTGACTGTCAGGAAAGCAATTAGAGACTGGTGTTTTGAATTTATGGCTTAACTGTGGCATTAATCTTGACATCAAATATGACAGAAGGAAATTGGGGGCATTAAAAAAAAAAGAAAAGACCAGCTAAAGTGCGTGGTGCTGCTATTGCCAAGGTCGTGGGTTCAATCCCCATATGGGCTATGCTGAGGGTTGGACTAGATGATCTCCAGAGGTCCCTTCCAACCTTACTGTTCTATGATTCTATGAAAAGGGAATACCTTAGGCTGAGACTGGTTTTAAAAGGTAATGGGCAGATCTAGTGTCCACAGAAAATGACCACTACAGCACATATAACCTAAATTAAACACAGTATTTTAACACACTTCAGCTCTGATTAAAAAAGTTCATTTTAGCCCAATTCTCTGCAGTTGATAAATTCTTATAGAATGGCACCTACTTAAGTGACTTGATACTTTATTAATCGAAAATGTCTCCCAAACAGCTGGAATTGTCATCTGTGAAAGTACTTTTGCATCCAAATGCTTTATTTTATTCCCCTCATTAGCATTATCTAAATTTCTTGTTAGGCATAACTCATTTAACTCCTTAACAATTAGAGTCTACGATGATTGAAAACCCTTGGAGAAAAGGATTTGACTAACATTTGGAAAACAAAACTCTGAAAGTATAAAAGGCAATATAAATATTGTGAAAACAGTATGTTTAGAAACTCAGAATTCTAGCACGGTTTGTTATAAGACCATATATCTGATCCGATAGAAAAAAATTTTTGTCTACAGGAATCATATAAACAGGCAGGCTGCCAAAGTTACTTATCTAGTCACTTCCCCCCCCCAACAAATTAACTATTTAGTGCAGCAGTTAATATTACTTAAACGTTTAGAAGGAGGCTGCAGGGAGGTTAGGCTCAGCTCCGCTGGATGCTGTCAAGCTGTCAAGTATTCAGTAAGTCAGATACTAGAAGACTGTGCAGAGGACAGGAATAATACTTTAGCTATGATTACTACTTTTATGAATGGTATTAATTGTATTAAGTAGCTTATAGAAACACTTCACATACTTAAGATGGCCTTCAGGCTCTGCCTTCCTTAGGTTCAACAAGGAAGCAGCTTTTTTTTTGTAACTAGGTTCTTTATCTAGGCAAATCTTTGATGTGGCAGCCAGCCACGTATATAGCTCCTTTAGCACTGCCTATCATTTTTCCTATGCCTTTCACATACACCTGAAGGCTAGAAAAATGCATTACTGAATTAGGATTATTTGCCTTTTCCATAACGTTAAACAGAATGTGAATTCTGCCAGGTAAAAGGTTCTGGAACCACTGAAGAGAAATTCAAAATTAGTACTAACTATTAAGTTGTTATAAAGGCAGATGCAAACTCTCATCTTAGTGAAACAGATGACAGAATTCCTCTGAAGTCTATGAAGTAACAGGAACTTTTATTTCTACTGTTAAAAAAAGACACAAGAGCAACAGGATGGATGGTAGATTAAAAAAAAAAAGAACATTTGGATATCAATCTAGCATTAGGACTAGCATGCACTAATTCATAGACCCCTGACATTTATGTAACTATTTGCACTTAATTTTGGATGAAATGAGCTAAAAACTTTTCCAAAAACTTGAAGCTTGTTACTTCCTTTTATTTACTTTCTTACATTAGTTATGACATAAGAAAAGACCAAGAAGGTTTTTTTTACAGCATTTCTAATTCAGTTAAGAGTAAGAATCAATTAAAAACTCCCAAATGGTTTGCCATGAACTTTTAGGCTCAAGTACTGGATAAATTTAGATTCTCAATACCAGCAAATTTGATTTCTAAATGTTCTAGCCAAGTTTGTTTGTTTGCCTGCTTTTCAAATAGATGCCTATAGGGAAGATGCTGTGTCCATATTTAGACAACACAGAAGAAAAGTACTTTTCAAAAGTTCTGTGCATCTAAGTACTCACAGTAAATCCACATAAACAGCTGTAGTTCAACTCTGTTTAGATCAGTCAGTTCCTCTAAGGATCAGATTCAACTTTTCTGCAGAGGCTACACAGGCTTCACCATGTTTCTCCTTTTGATCGCACAGGTGGAAGTTGTGAATAGACTTGACAGAAATGCACGTGATTTAGATTTAAAACCACAGAATTCAACAGGTTTGGTAAAACCTGGGGTCAAGATATAAATATATAATCAGAGCTACAAATGACATTTACTAAGCTAGTTAAAGAAGAAACTATCATTTTTTAATGAGATTCCAGTACTTAATCCTGAGGAACTTCCAACTGTCATCCTACTCCCATTTTAGTACGGAAAATAGAACAGAACATCACTGGAGAAGGCATTCATTTAGACTGAGCTGGTCCTTATTAAAATAATAATCTTAAATAATAGGTCCAAAATAATTGTACACACATATGCAGAAAGAGTGAAACAGGATAGATAATCATGAAAAACAAGATTTTTTTGTGGAAGGTTCTCTTGATATTCATCTTGATATGAAATAACATGTTTATTTGCTGCTGAAGAGCTGGAGTTATTAGCCACCTGGAAATTTAGGCCTACACCTAATAAAAGAATTTTTTGGTCAGCAAGGGCCTGACAGGAAAAAAAAAAAAAAAAAAAGAGTGGAAGAAACTCAGATCAAAAGTTTTGCAGTTAGATTCACTACTAAAGTTAATTTTTAAAATGATAAAAGGCCTATTGGTAATATGTTTTAATATTACTAGCAGTAGATATTGCAAAGAAGAGTTTGAACTCAATGTAGTTATGTTTTTGGTCATATACTTAAAAGTAATAAAAATCAAAATAAATGGGCAAAATGATGTCCACAGTAAACTGTTAGAGAACTGTTAGGAAACTAAATAGGGTTTACAAAACATATTTTTGAATTGTTGAAAGCAAAGATGTCATTTTAAATACTACTACAGTTGCATTAACTAAGAATGGATGTGGAAGAAAGATCTTTCCATAGCAATTACATACCTGACTTAACAACTAGCTGATTAAATGCCTGCAGGGAAAAAAACAAAACAAAACAAAACTTCTTTTGCAAATTGCCCCTTGCTTTTTGTATCCTTGGCTGGTATCAGGATATCAATTTTATTTTCTAGTATGGGATACCTACTCACTTGATCCTTCAAACATCTATTCTCCCAGACCCTACTAAAATGACTGGGCCCAGGAACTTAATAACTGGTCTACGAACATATTTAGTACTTTGTGTGGTTTCTGTAACATCGGCTTCAATATCTTCTCTTTGTTCTGAGCTGGGTCAGGCATCCTGTAGCAAAGGAACACATACATGGACTTTCCTCCATAGAAAACCTCTCCTACCAGGACATGAGCTTGTCTGGGGACTCTGTGCATCTCTAGTTTTTTTCCTAGATCTACTGCAGAAAGCCTGTTCCTTACATTATCTCTTGGTTTACAGATTGTGTAATTGCTTTTACTGTAAAGTCCATACTAACTAAAAATACTTTTGGAATTAGCCTAAGCCCACTGATATGGGTTGAGCCAGCACACATCAAAGGCATATAGAATCAGGCAGTAGAGTTTTGTAGAGCCACAAGAAGGCTTGATTTGACAACCAATGTCACTTCTTGCATTAGACTAATTCACTGCTTCTCTTTCCCATATAACATTTAGAGGAAGAAATAAATTTTCCAGCTATGGAGCATGGATTAACTAGTCACTACCATACTACAGAGTCTACAGACTAGCATGGACACTTAGATTAGACAGCCCTCTTTTTTTCCTAAACTAAGTCAACCCAAGAAACTGAATTTACATAAACAATAAAAATATTGTACTGTGGAAGTTCATAAATTCCAACAGTTTCATGAAAGCAGACACTTGAGATGAGTTAAGAAGCTTTAACAACCCTATACAAAGGCAAATGTGTATTGGCTGAAAAAGTAGCCAGTATTCTGGAAATTACTAGCGAAATTCTACAGCACAAATCTGCTAGTGGATTCTTAAACTTGTACTGCATAACTAAACTGAAGCAAAGGGGTATAATAAATGCAAGAGTGATTCTTTATGAATATGTAGCATATCTAGCTTCTGCGTCCATGATACTATTACTATTTCTATTCACTGAGCCTCGATATTGGATGATTCAGTGTTTCTTTGCTTAGTAAGTAACAGATGTGGCCCATGAAAGACATGCAAACAAAGAATTTGCTGTCTTACCTCAAGGTGGTGGATGCTACAGCAGTTCTTCAGAAGGCATATATTAATACTTTCACTGCAGTTATATAAGCTTATATGACATTTTCCAAATGGTTGCAAAATACTTTCTGATGAAAATATGTGCAAACAATGTGCATTTTTTTTGGTGGTGGACTGCATATATCTGCGTTGTCTATGATACATAGAATCTGAAGGATTTTCTTTGAAAGATTTGCCTCTGTTTTCAGTCTCATTTTTGATTTTGTTTGTCAAAAATATACAGCTCAGTCTGAAAGAACTACAGAAACTTTTGTTGCTGAATGGAACTGAATTACTAATTTCTAATGATGCTAAGTTTTCCTCTATACCAGACTTAGCCTTGTCATTCAGATGGGTAACTTAGAGCCAAACAGCACCTGATRAAAAGAGAAAGTCTGCCTGATGTAGATCATACAGCTGCAGCTTGGCTGCTGGAAAGGTCACATATACTCATTTTTTATAGAATACTCATGGCACTTTTATGACAAGGACTTAACAAAATACATTTTCAAGTGGGGAAGAGCCCAAACTGAAGAAGCACAATTATCATCTTGGCATTAATTATGTGTAAGTGGTAAACTGCACATCCAGCCCTGAGAAAGAAACTCAGGTTTTCAAGTACTCCATGTCTCATTCTCAACTCTGCTGTCGTGTATCACACCAACTTTCGAGTCAATAACTCATCTCTACAGTGAAGCTGATTTAAAAAAGATACTCAAAATTAAGTTGAACTCAGTGAATTAACAAGGTATGTAAGTGCTATACATTACTACTTCTGCACACATTCTCCAGAAATACTTTTTCTCTATCTTACTGCTAATAATTTACTCTTTTTTCATTTAATGTTACTGTTTCCTTAAACATTAAACAGTAAAAAAAATCTTATATGGAAAGGAGCAGGAAAGCTGTTTAAGTTCATCTGTAAACCAGGCAGAGTTTTCTCAGGCTTGGCTCCTGGCTGTAGAATAAATTCTTACAGAAATCAAGGGACATCTTACGCCTATATATTTTCTGGCAGGTATTGATCCTGCATTTGACTAAACAATTTTTCAGAAGTGCTTAACTTCTTCAATGATGAGGGTAGTATAAGACAAGCTATTAAGGAAGCTGAACTACTTGATTGGTACAGAGTTGTTTTAAAAAGAAAGTTTTTGTATGCCTGATGAGGAAGACATTGAGGATCAGACCTAAAGTATTTACTAAGAAAAATTACAATGCCTAAAGTGATTTTTAAAACCCAGTATGAAGGTAATTCTTCTACCAT
>NW_028186650.1:71825-100757 GCF_003343005.1 Rhea americana
CAAAAAAACCTGTTCATTTAGCAAAAGTAAAAAACTCCAACTCAGACACAGTTTGATGCCAATCTGAGTTTATTACAGAAAGAGACCATACATTATAACCTAATAGAAACCAGTATTTCACCAGGATATCTAGTTTTAAATTGTTTCTAATTTCCCCCCTAAATCCATATAGCAAGAGAGAGTTGAAACTAGACACAAATTGAAAAAATTTTTTCGGGCAACTTATTCAAAAATAAAACTTCATCATAAATTATCAGTTAATGTTTATTTAAGAAATAAGTTTAGGGTAAAGTTAAAGTCATTTAAAGCACTTCGGTTTTGTGTTGGAATAGTCTTGATCAGGGATTTCATTTTGATAAATCTGAAAAGCTTAAAATATATTTTTGTGTGTAAGTATGCTATTGCTTCAACGCTTTTTTCTACACAAATTTAGTCATTACTTATGGCAACATAATTGGCTGGAAAGATGCCGGTTTGTCCTCCTATTGTCCCTTCCCACCAATCAAACTGTGAATTTGTTTTGGTTGTCACTGTGATTTTGTCTCCAGCTTTGAAAGATAAGTCACCTGGCTGTTGTCCTTCGAATGAATAAAGTGCTGTCACTTCTACTGGACTGCTCCAAGAATTACCTGAAATGAAAGAAATTAAATAAAAAGAAAATTACTGATCTTCACATACAGTAGTCCTTAAATGCAATATCTTTAAATGATAGTAAAAACTAGTGACAAAGGCACCAAAATAATTTATGTAAGTGTATAAACTGCAGACAGAAAAAACATGGTTTCCACTACATTTTCAGATAAGTGCCATTTGGGTTCTAGTCTATCAGCGCAGTATTGTTAATAAAGTAGCATCCTCTCAAAATAAAGATCAGCGGTTTTCTCCATATGCCTCAAATTGTTCCAGTGGAGACAGCGTGAACAAAATCATTATGTTGAAGAAAGTGCAACTATTTCCTGATAGACTGTTGAACAGAAGCACATTTGAGTTTTAGTTCTGGTATGTGTTCTCTGGACACAAACTGCAAAATGTAAAGCAGTGACTTTGATTTTTATAGCTATGCTCAGGATATAGGATTACAAAATACAAAATATAGCATTTTACTTCTCTTTTCATAGTGTTTATATTTTCTTTTGTTTTGATGTGTTTTGCTCCTGAAAAAAAAACATACAAAGTATACTACTGGAAAGAACTTATGATTCTTCATACTGGAAGGGACTTAGCCTGCATTGAGGTGTTTTATACCACTTATACAAATGATTTTTATTCTTTTTCTACCAGTCCCACACATAACTTTTTCAGTCCTTAACTGCAGTGGGAATCATGCCATGAGTCTTCTGGTTTAGTTTTAAAATCATCTAAAGCCTGGAACATTATTATCCAGTTCCCATTCTTATTGACATTTTTAGCCAATGTCTAAATACTTAGTACGTTTGATCTTTCAATCTGAGTATCTTCAGTTTGCTGATGATTACATTTGCTCTCAATTCTTTTAACATGGTCTGAACATTATAAAGTAGTTACCTCTCTTTAAAGTTGGTTTTAAAAATAATTTAATTAACCAACACAATCTCTTGTGTGAATGCATCTAAAAGTGATTCATGCAGATCTGAAAAAAGTACCTTGGTAGCACAAAAGACAACTAGTTAAATGGTAAATGGTAGAAAATGGTAAAGACCTCCACATAGTGAGCTCGAGAKGTGTCAGGATATATTTATTGGTCATAGGGACATAAGGTGACAGATTTTTAGCATTAGATGCATCTGCAAGTCATGCCAGCTGCCTGAACTCAGTTGTAAAGGGGGAAACCCAAGCTCCTCTTAGTCTACAGATTTCAAGTAGAGCTGGAAAAGATGTCAGAGAAGAACCACTACTACTTTTTTTGGCAGTCTGTCTTCAAAAGCTGATTCTGATAACCATTTAACTTCTAGCTGCTTTTATCACCTCAAAAGGAAGAGGAAAAAATTATTTTGCACTCCTAAATACAGACTTTCCAGACAAAAAAGGACAAACAGAAAAGAAGAATGGACTACAAATGTATGTGTGAACAGTACAGATGTCCTTATCCAGTGTTTGTCAATACATCTGTTGACTCCGTAGGCTACTTCTTTCTCTTCATAACTACATTTGTAACAATGCACTGGATAATCAGAGACTAATGGAAAATTCTTCAGCTGTGGACTAGGAGACTGTTGATTGCAGAGAAGTCAAAGACTGTCTTTCCTAGGTTCATGATCTGAAGCTGCACATCATTATTTCATCATTATAAAAAAAAGAGAAGGTCCATGTATATCAGATCTTCTTCTCCACCAGTTACCCCTACCAAAAAAAAAAGTAGCAGAAGAACTTTTCTCAATATCCTTTCTACTTCTGCACTTGAAACCTGTACAGGCTGAGTATTCACCAATTGCTTGACCTTCCTCTAAGAATTTAAGCATTTGAACTGATAATATGATATGTTCACATCATATCTGTTCACATATCATATTTTGATTGAGGAGATCATGCAGAAAAGCACAAAAGTGAAAGATACTTTGAGTTTTTATTCCTAATTTTAACCGAAGAAAAGTAAGAAAATGTTATGGTCAGCACTCTTCAAGGGGTAAGGCAAGAGAATAGCTCTGACATATTTACATACAGAAAAAAAAAGAAAAGAGGAGGACAGGGGTTGTTTTACTTCTACGAGACATTTAGGCAGCAAGTAGGAGTATTAGTGCATTGCATAAGATACATGAAGGCTACAAATTCTCATGTTTTTCATAATAATGTGTGTTCCCATCATCTGGATGTGCCGGCAGAGAAGCACTCAAGGAGAATTACAGTTACTAAGTATTTATAACTGTCCAAATTATGTTAATACACTTGGAAAAATGAGAAAATTGATTACATGAAAAGAAGACAATGTGCTAATACAGGAAGTTAATAGTCAAAGTCTCTTTTAACTGAAGCTAACAGAAAACTGTCACCACAGCTTTAGTAAGCTGGACTCATAGCAACAGCATTAAGCAGCAGTTACCGCCTCCATGGCTGAACTTGAATTAAGAGTAATACTCTAATTCCTCTTACACAAACTGTTGAGTATACTGAAAGTGGCAAAACAGAAGTAGGAAGGAAAATGAAGAGAAACTAGACACAAACCAAAGCCTGAAAAGGTGAAAAAAACTACATRTGAGATATGAAAATGTAGGAGTGCAATTGATGCATTACAAGCACGTCTCAAACTATTGTTTGCTGTCATATGAACAAGATTGTTTCACGCATTTGCCTTCTCACATTTTACTCCTCTTCCAGAGGATCATATGTCCTTCCAGACATGCAGAAACCTCAAAGCACTATAGCTGTGATTATGAATACTGCTCTGAGTTCCTGCCCCATTTGCTACCAATCATTGCAAAACATTTTCCAATTTTATTACTCTCTCACCTATTTCAGAATAATTCCAATTTAATTTTGCCTAGCAGCTCTTTCCTTATTATAGTTTCATTTTATTTCTCACCAAAACTCTAACCTCTGTGCTTTACTAAGACAAACTAGATAAAATACACCTTTATGGCCTCTAGATTGCAGCATCCCATGCCTCGTATTTATTAGATTATCCTAACAAAGAGATATCTTAAATGAATGTACCTTTTCAAAATCTGCCATGTACCATATGAAGAGAAACTATTTCATCTGTTTCCTCATTTCAGCTGCACATAAACTGGGGTGGATACATATTATACTGCATCATGTAAGATGTGATATGCTACAGATGACAAAGTATGACTTTTTCTATCTGCATTATAATGTCAAAATTTAAAACAATTGTTTTAAATAAAATTGTTACAGACACATGAAGATTGCTGAATGCCTATCTTGAAACCACATTTGCAGCTCACACAAGATGGTGCTGCAGTGCTACATACAGCGTATGATACTGAGATCATTGAGATTTGTGAGTATGCACACTGGAATAAAAACAAATTACATTGGGGAAAATCCTTAATTAATTAAATTTGAATACACACAAAGCACACTTTTGCAAACACAGTGGCCAACACAGAAATATAGAAATTGTGGTTGAAGATCTATTACTGCAGCAGCCACCATACATATTCAATGTTCTAATAAACACAGGAATGGTGTATGCTGGTTAACTAACTGCTCTGACCAGTATACCCTTTCATTTTCATTCATCTTTACATACTGTAATACTCAGAATGTTTTGCTTAAGACTACTGCTACAGATTCGTAAGTCAATGTAGTATTAACTAGAGTGAATTTATAGCCTGTTAGGCACTCTGCGGTACCAGCCCCATAGTAAATATATAGAGAAAACTATCTTTAATTACAGTTTAACTACAACAAAATAGAAGTATTATTCAGAAGGTTATTATGGAACAGATATGTTGAATACTAACAGACTGAATAGCATCAGAGCCTTTTTTTGATTTTGAGGCAAATAGGGATAGAGTGGTCACCTATGTACTTGTAAACTCTCATCATCCAGACAGGAGAGTCATATCCAAACTACCTACTAGTTTCTAGACTGGAATGACTCCCAAATTGCATCCATAAATTATCTGGAAAAGTACTAGATGACAATCATGCCAAGTAACTCTCTAACAATTTAGCCATATAGGTAATCGAGTTCTAGTGCTTGGGCCCGCCTTTACACTGTTTATATTACTAGTAAATGTAGCCACTAATTTCACATTCTAATTTATACCATGAAAAAGTATCTGTAAACCCATAACTTGACTCTAAGACCATTTTTTAAAGAGTAACTTGCATTTCTTGTCACTTTAGGTTGACAAAAAAAAAWTTTTGATTTGAAAATCAAAAGCAGTTTGGAAAAAAAAAAAAGTTGCAGTACTGCTGTGGGTCCCAAACTTGTTTTACTGGCAAGGGTGTATATCCTGTAGCTAATGAATGCCCAATGGTGAAGAACTTGCAGAGAAATGCAAAAACTACAAAGTGCTGCTTTTGCCAATGGGACACAAAATAAAATTGAAATGAGTTTCATGTGCTTGAGGTTAGTGGCAAGATTGCTAAACAGCTACTTAGCAAAATTAGATAATTGTCAGCAATTAGAGAGCTAGCAGGATCTCTGTGGAACAACCATGGGTCCAGCTAAAGGACAGAAGCTATAAGAAAAGTAAGGCAAACTACTTGTGCTGTCTTTGGGCAGAAAAGGAGAGCTGTGACTCACCTGACACTGTAGACTTGCCATCTGACTAAGGGCACTGATGACTGCTACGGTAATCCTGTAGCAGATTGCCAGTACCTTAGGTACTTTCTGTTAAATTTCTGCTTTGATAAATAGGCTGTGGGACTGGGTTTTTTTGAAGCTAAAAGATTGCAACACCAAGTCTTTTGGGTTGTAACATGCCATACACAAAATTGTTGTCCAAGAGATTTATTTTTTCCCTGAAACTCAATGTTCTTTCTACCCTGCAATTACTCAAAATTTGTGTACAACCTTTAGAATACACAGCTAGAGTTTTTAGTTTTTGTTATTTAAAAATCAGTCTGAACAAGCAACCCGTTCAACATATTAAGTTCTGCTTTCTCTGTAATTTGTAAAAAAGCAGATAGAAATGACTGGAATATTATTAATTGCCAAAAAAATTTTAAAGTTAGATGAATCTCCAGCATTAGAGATGACAGAAGTTATATATAGTGCATAAAACCTCCACCAAAAAGTGTTAGCTTACAGAAAAGCTGCCATAGATTTTTCATTGGCTAAAAGGAATCACGGAAAACTAAATGACCAGATAAACCATGTTTGCGCAGGAGAAATATGAGAAAATCAGCAAACAGACCATGATGGAAAACATCTAACAGCTCTAGGCAGACATAAACACCTGTTTTTTTTAAAAAAAGCACATGTATCAAATATCAAAAAGGTTCATTGTCACTAGCATAGAGTTCACACAGATTGGAAGCCTTGGTTACTGCTCACAGGTCTAGGATGAGAGTTGCAGCTAACAGTGGACAAGAAAAAACCTTAGTTCTTTCCCTGCTATGCGACATTGTGCTTTTGTTAGGATAGGACTAGTATTGAGCTTAGAATTAGAATTCAGGAAAGAACTCAAAGTGGAGTGAAGAACCAGATTAATTACTGGGTCCTGAACATCTCTGAGTAAAGAATGATTATTGGTGCCAGCAGTGACAAAGAGTTTACAGAGGGATTTTGTGGGGGTACCTACACAGACACTCTTAGCAAATGGCCTTAACAACACCTGCTAAGATAAGAATGTGAGTGCAGTCAGTGAGCATGTGCATGGATTGAACACACAGCATTGTCTGAAGGGTGTTTGCCCCAAACTATCATGTTAAAAGGAAGATGATGATCAGCACATAATTAACCATGTTAAAGAGGACAAGGACCGTTACCCAGATTCAATAGCAATAGAGAAACTTCAAAGAGACTTGAAGAGATTGAAACAAAGATGGAATCATCTTGAAAAGATACAGAAGCATGAATCATAGAATCAGTAACTTTGGAAGGGACCTCTGGAGATCATCTAGTCCAACCTCCCAGCTCAAGCAGGGTCACCTAGAGCATGTTAGACAGGGTTGCATCAAGGCAGGCCTTGAAGATCCCCACAGAAGGAGACTCCACAACCTCTCTGGGCAACCTGTGCCAGGGCTCCGTCACTCTCACAGGGAAGAAATTCCCCCTCATGGTCAGGCCGAACTGCCTGTGCTTCCATTTCTGCCCATTGCCTCTTGTCCTGTCACACGGGACAACTGAAAAGAGTTTGGCCCCGTCCCCTTGACACCCTCCCTTCAGGTACTTGTACACCTTGAGAAGATCCCCCCTCAGTCTTCTCTTCCCCAGGCTAAAGAGGTCCAGCTCTCACAGCCGTTCCTCAYAGGGCAGRTGCTCCAGCCCTCTGATCATCCCCGTAGCCCTGTGCTGGACTCTCTGCAGTAGCTCCATGTCTCTCATGTACTGGGGGATCCAGAACTGGACACAGTACTCAAGATGAGGCCTCCYCAGGGCTGAGAAGAGGGGCAGGATCACCTCCCTCCACCTGCTGGCAACACTCTTCCCAATGCACCCCAGGAGGCCATTGGCCTTCTTGGCCACAAGGGCACATTGCTGGCTCATGGCCAACTCGTCATCCACAAGCACTCCCAGGGCCTTCTCTGCAGAGCTGCTTTCCAGAAGGTCAGACCCCAGCTGGCACTGGTGCCCAGAGTTATTTTTCCCTAGGTGCAGGACCCTGCACTTGCCCTTGTTGAACCTCAGGAGGTGCCTCTCCACCCAGCTCTCCAGCCTGTCCACGCCCCTGATGACGACCCTCTGAGCTTGGCCTTTCAGCCACTTCTCAAGCCACCTCACTGTCCACTCATCTAACCCACACAGCCTGAGCTTCTCTAGGAGGATGTTATGGGAGACAGTGTCAAAAGACTTGCTGAAGTCAAGTGGACTGTCCACTGCTCTGCCCTCAGGTACCCAGCCAGCCATTCCATATGGAAGGCTATCAGATTGGTTAAGCAGGATTTCCCTTGGTGAATCCATGCTGGCTACTCCTGATCACCTTCTTCTCCTCCACATGTCTGGAGATGACATCCAGAAGGAGCTGTTCCATCACCTTTCCAGGAATGGAGGTGAGGCTGACCAGCCTAGAGAGTTTAGAGTGGAAACAGCAGTGGTCAAATCCCAGTTTTACATTGGCAGGTGCCATCCGATCGGCATGATTAGGGTTGTGATCAGTGGTGCAAAGTCCAGCTGGAGGCCTGTAGCTAGCAGTGTCCCCCAGGGGTCAACACTGGTTCCAATCCTGTTCAACTTATTCACTAATGACCTGGATGAAGGGACAGAGTGCACCGTCACAAGTTTGCTGATGATACAAAACTGGGAGGAGTAGCTGATACAGCAGACATCTGGGCTGCCATCAGAGACCTTGATAGGCTGAAGAAATGGGTAGAGAGGAACTTCATGAAGCTCAGTAGAGGAAAGTGCAGGGACCTGCACCTGGGGAGGAGTAACTCCATGCATCAGTACAGGTTGATCCTTGCCCTCAGCCCTGGAGATCTTATCAATGTACATAAACAAATGAAGGAGGGGTGTAAAGAAGATGGGGCCAGACTCTTTTCAGTGGTGCCCAATCACAGGACAAGAGGTAACAGGCAAAACTGAAACACAAGCAGTGTCTGAACACGAGGAGAAACTTCTTCACTGTGCAGGTGACTGAGTACTGGCACAATTTATCCAGAGATGCAATGGAATCTCCATCTTCGGAGACATCCAAAACTCATCTGAACAGGGTCCTGCGCAGACTGCTCTAGGTGACCCTGCTTAATCAGTGGAGTTGGATAGATGATCTCCAGAGGTTCCTTCCAACTTTGAATGTTGGATGATTCTGTGATCACAACTGCTGTTTAAGCCAGATAGAGCAGACTCCCTGTCCAAAACTCTGAGTAGACTGCAGCCAGCCAGGGATCTGACAGCATGGTGTGCAACAAGTACAGACTCACAACTTGGTGTGCATATGGGACCTTGTGGGTAGCTTTCTTGCTGGAATCAGTGGGTCATAGGGAGCCTTGAGGGCACACACAGAACTAGAGTGCCCAGTGCTCCAACAGGAAGCGCATGTGAATAGGGGAACTTGAACTACCAGAATAGCTCCCTTGTAACCCCTACTTGCCTGTGAGAGGGGATGTGCATGCCGTAACATTTTGTGCATGTAACACTCTGTGCACATACTTGTATATACGTGTGTGTGTGCACACAATTAAAACTTGGGGGGGTAGTTATAGAAGAGCATTTAAAAATTGTAGGGGTTTATTAACATTTTGTTAGGGTTTAATGTTGTGCTCTATTTGCTGTAATACAGATATTGATCCTGAATGTATAGTTCACAGATTAACAATTAATTATCTGCCATTAATAAATTAATAAACCATTTCTATCCTCATTTTGGTTTAAGTTACGTGAACTGAGCAGTTTTTCCCTGTGACAGTTCTTACACGAATCTCTACTCCTACACTGAACACTATGGTTCAGGCTGAAGGGCTCAGCCTCAATTAACTACTGGCCTAATAAAAGGTTATAGAAAGTCGGCAAGTATAGGTTTTGAAGATAAAGCGAGACTGGAGGCAGGAATTCAAATAAACAATAAAAAGCTAAGCTCCACTTCCCTGAAAAGATAGGATGGGTTTTATTTTCATAAACAAATTGGTTTTATTACCCTAGCACTGACAGAGTGACTGGACTGCTGTTAGGGTTAAGGTTAAGTTACTGTTAGGGTTAAGATTAGGAGAGGAGTTAAAAAAAAAACCCTACAAGTTAAGGAGAAAGATTCATCGCAGGACAAGCAATATCAAGGCTGAGATGAGACCTACCTTAAATGCCAAGAGTAAAGAGCTTATTGCTATTTCCGGATTTGCTGCACTCACCAAAATATAGGGCTAGATTCAGAGATTAATTAAAAGAGTTATTGTTGGATCCGTGCAGGTCAGGTGCAGGAGGGTGTGAAAACAACATATGAATTACGATTCATTCTGAGGTGGATATGAGTTTCTGCATTACAGTCAAAAATAGTTTTAAAGATGGAATTAGAATTTGGGTAGAGGATCCAGTTAGCAAACAGTTATGCTACCTCTAGATTCACTGTTAACAGGGGTTTGAATAGGTCACGTTCTTACAGTGATTAATGCTGCTCTCTCCTTCATATTTTGAGACTTTAAGCTTCCCAAGCTATACTTTGGATAGTTTTTGCAGTTTCTGCGCAATGCATTTTCTACTGGATCCAACACACCCTGCATTATAATGTGGAAGGCAGGGTGAGGGTATAGGAATAGCATGTAGTAAATTTTGAGGGCATCAGGGTCACCACTAACAACCCTGTTGGGGTTTTGGATTTTGGATTAGATAGTTGGATAGAGTTAAGAGTTGGATAATAGGAAGTAAAGATCTAAAATCTTGACGTGAAGAATCCGGTAACATTGGGCTATGATGAGGCCTGAAGATAGAGAAAATAGCTTATGATTAATTCTGAGGTAAGAGGTAAACCACTAAGTTCACTCTGTAATGCTCACAAGAATGAGATGACAAGTGGAACCGATACAAAGTTTTTTGGGTTCTTTTTGAACTCAAAGATAAACTTACCTTGATAGGTTTGGGACACCATTTATCAAAAGCTAAACTTATTACTTGACGGCATAAAGCCACAGTTTCATTTGATCAGTCTTAGTATTAAACAAACTATAGCTAAATCTGAGTTTACAGTAATGATTAGATGTCTACAGAAAAACAGACAAAATAGATCTTTTGCTATATCCTACAAATCCTATGGGGCTAGGATAGACATAAAGGAACAGATGTTTATTGTGAGCAAGACTGTTAGCCTCCGAATTTAGTTGAAGTTTCAGTTATTAATGGAATTAAGTATCTATCATTTTGAGTCTTAACTCTAAGAGTTATGTTTATTGTAATTCTTGTAATATCTGCACACAATTTATCTCTATGATAGAGGTTCTTCTGYCATCAATAAATTCATAAAAAAGCACCCAGACAACCCTTCTTCAGATCAGAAAAAGTCACACGAGTTGAACTGTTCTGTAATACCACTACCCAAAATACCTTATGATAAAAAAAAWAATTTCTTTCTAGTAAAGAAATATATTGGTAGCTTTGCTTCTCTTCATACTGACCATGAAAATTACTTTCTATATAGAAAAAACATAGAGAAAGGGGAACAAAATGATTTCCACTGCAAATGCACACAGTGATGGAGCCTAGTGGAGAAAGTGGTCTGGCATCCAGATCTGTAAGAATCTTAATTTTTGGAGAGTGCTCTCAACAGTTACGAGGTCCAGAAAGATCCACATGACAATGAAGAGGTTACTGCAGGCTGCAGGTTGAATGTTTTACAGTCTTATATCATTCATGCTCACTCAAGTATGATTAAGACTTTGGTTAGAGTTCAGGGCAGAAGAGTAAGTTGTAGATCTATAGCTAGTTCCTGCAATGTCTGCAAAATCAGGATGTAGTTTGGATTCAGAAAGGTTGCTTTTACAGTGAACAAGACTCCATGATAAACACTTAACCCTAAAGTTAAGATTGACGTCATTGTTTGCAATGTGTTTCGTGGACAGGAATATATTAATTAACAGTTCCCTGAAAGGTGGGATGGAGGGCTTTTTGCTTAAGCTAAATCTGAAGATTAGACATGCAGAGAGAAAAAAAAAGGACTGCTGATGATATTCTTGTATTCTTCTAGCAAATTTGGTAATGGATGAGACAATAAGCCACTGTGCTTTTGRCACATATTTGCTGTCATTTCAATAAAACTTTTCTACGTAAACTAGAAAATTTAGTCTTTTAGGAAAGGACTCATCTGACAACTTTTAGATATGTAATCACGCTATGCTTCCTTTATAATCAAAGAAGAAAAAAAGACACTTTAAGGGTAGTTCATCTCATCTTGTCCTAAGATAGATGACTGAGATAGATTGCCCTTTTTGTGTGATTTTTTTCCTACTAGAGTACTTTAGCTTAGATCTAGGTGATGAACTTTCATGTTACTAGACTAGAAATTTCACACTTATTCTGTTTTCTTAGACATATTAGTGTGCTAAACCAAAAAACCTCAAGAAATCTCTAGATGCTCTACTTCTACCCAGGAAGATTATTTCACAAATATAATACTTAACAAATAATGAGAAAAAATAATGGTATACATGTGAAAACCCAGTTAGTGGTGGAAGCTACTGAGTGAGAGATGATACTGGGTAATAGGCTGTAGAGGTACTTAAAAAAGGAGAAGTGAGCAGCTAAATGTCCTGATTCAATTGAAAAGGGAGAGTCTGTGGAGGAATGTGATGGAGGATGATATGGGCAAAGTGATGGGGCAGGAAATTAACTTTGAAGCAAGAACTGAAGCTAGATGAGAGTAAAAGAATATCGAATTTGCAAAGGTCAGAGAGAAGGACATTGGAATAATTGAATCATAAGACGACAAAATCCTGGACCGAAGTGCAGATTGAA
Organism: Rhea americana; assembly: GCF_003343005.1. NCBI lineage: Eukaryota > Metazoa > Chordata > Aves > Rheiformes > Rheidae > Rhea > Rhea americana. The sequence goes on from NW_028186650.1 coordinate 83,812, forward strand.
AAAAATGGCTGTCTTTCTGAAATGGTATGCAGAGAAAAATCTATAGGACTTGCACGTTGCTTGGAAGGTGAGAACTTCTGAAGAAATTTAACCTGAAGATGACATGTGGTCTGTGTTAGTCAGCAACAGGCAGTTTCAGATTATATTAAAGATTATTTATGAACCCTGTACGATACAGGGAACCTTTTGTGGGTTGAATTTTATGGACGGCCCGTCCGTCCGAGTCAAATCCGGTGAAGCATCATTTGGTAACGAGAGCAACATCTGCGCTCAGATGGAATTTGGAACCGGGGCGTGGTGCAGCCGATGGTATTTGGGCTGCCCGATCTTAAGCCCCACAGATGTGCCTCATCTCTACAGGTTCCCTCCAGCACACAGTCAAGCAGGCATAGACGGGGTATCAGCGGTTCCAGAAAATGAGCAGACTCACCGTCCATGTGAAGAATTTTGCTCTGCCTTTGGAGCTAAAGGGGTAAGCGGCATGCCTGGTCTACTGAGCTAGGTCAGGCGGTAGGCTGCACTACCACTTGGTCCCTGCTGTCTCACGCGAGGCCAGGGGACCTCACAGGGCCCCATGCCCTGCTACAACGCCCGGGAGAGCACAGACACTGGCTCAGGGGGGGAACCACTGGATAGGTCTCCCCCAGCCATCACTCGCTCGACTAGCCGGCAGGCAAGCAAAGCCGATCCTGCTCCAAGTAGGGGCATGCCGTGTCACGTCCGGTAAGGTTTGGATGACCCGTTCCCCAAGCGGGTCAGAGYCAGGTCGGTGACGGTCGTCGGGACCACCACCATGCCCAAATTTTGAAGGATCACCGCTGGGCCAATGGCTTGGAGGGGGGACCGTGAAACCAGATAAGGCCAATTAGGCCCCCCCTTTACTGCCGAGGACCAACCGATTCTGCGGCAGGGCGTAGGCAACTACGAGTCGCCACCATCACAAACCTGGGACGGCTGTGCACTTGGTTCCCCGAGTAGGGGTATCCGGTGGGACCACGAGGAGGTGGCACTTAAACAATTTATTAGTAACTCAACCTAAAGATTAACAAAGCAGTACTAGAGTTAGACAGAAAGAGACGAATTTGGAACAGAGGTAGTAATCAGGTGTCTGCAGAGAGATGGCAAATGAAAAAGGATGAAGGATAGTTAGCAGACAAACTTTAAGAGGAAACTGGAGGACTGACAAGGAAGCTTTCTCAGAAACACACTGAAAGTATAGATGTAAAGGCAATTATACAGCTAGCCCTGCAATGGAATGCAGAGAACACAAATATTTCTAAAGAAAATGGAAGATCACAAATAACATGACCATCAGGTTAAGGAGAAGGGAAGGCAATTTATCACAGAATCACAGAATCGGTAACATTGGAAGGGACCTCTGGAGATCATCTRGTCCAACCTCCCAGCTCAAGCAGGGTCACCTAGAGCATGTTAGACAGGGTTGCATCCAGGCAGGCCTTGAAGATCTCCAGAAAAGGAGACTCCACAACCTCTCTGGGCAACCTGTGCCAGGGCTCCGTCGCTCTCACAGGGAAGAAATTCCCCCTCACGGTCAGGCAGAACTGCCTGTGCTTCAATTTCTGCCCATTGCCTCTTGTCCTGTCACACGGGACAACTGAAAAGAGTTTGGCCCTGTCCCCTTGACACCCTCCCTTCAGGTACTTGTACACCTTGAGAAGATCTGCCCCTCAGGCTTCTCTTCCCCAGGCTGAAGAGGTCCAGCTCTTGCAGCCGTTCCTCCTAGGGCAGGTGCTCCAGCCCTCTGATCATCCCCGTAGCCCTGTGCTGGACTCTCTSCAGTAGCTCCATGTCTCTCATGTACTGGGGGATCCAGAACTGTCACGAAGCCACCTCACTGTCCACTCATCTAACCCACACAGCCTGAGCTTCTCTAGGAGGATGTTATGGGAGACAGTGTCAAAAGACTTGCTGAAGTCAAGGTACACAACATCCACTGCCCTCCCCTCATCTCCCCAGACAGTCATTCCATCATGGAAGGCTATCAGATTGGTTAAGCAGGATTTCCCTTGGTGAATCCATGCTGGCTACTCCTGATCACCTTCTYCTCCTCCACATGTCTGGAGATGACATCCAGAAGGAGCTGTTCCATCACCTTTCCAGGAATGGAGGTGAGGCTGAGTGGCCTGTAGTTGCCTGGGTCCTCCTTCTTGCCCTTCTTGAAGACTGCAGTGACATTGGCTTTCTTCCAGTCCTCAGGCACCTCTACAGCTCTCCAGGACCTTTCAAAGATGATGGAGAGTGGCCAGGCAAGAGCATCCACCAGCTCCCTCAGTACCCGTGGATGTATCCCATCTGGGCCCATAGGTTTGTGGATGTCTAGCCTGCCCAAAAAGTCTCTAATCCTATCCTCCTCAACCAAAGGAAAGGCTTCCATTCTCCAGACTTTCTCCCTTGTCTCCAGGCTATGGGATTCCTGAGGGCTGCCCTCAGCAGTGAGACTGAAGCAAAGGCAGCATTCAGTAATTCTGCCTTCTCTGTATCCCTTGTCACCAGGGACCCCGTCCCATTCAGCAGTGGGCCCACATTTTCCCTAGTCCTCCTCTTGCTGCTGATGTATTTGAAGAAGCCCTTCCTGTTGCCTTGATATCCCTTGCCAGACTCAATTCCAACTGGGCCTTAGCCTTCCTCGCAGCATCTCTACGTACTCTGACTGCATTCCTATAATTCTCCCAAGTAGCCTGTCCCCTCCTCCACAGTCTGTGTATTTTCTTCTTCTCTCTGAATTTGGCCAAGAGATCCTTGCTCACCCATGCAGGTCTCCTGCCCCTTTTGCTGCACTTCTTACTCATAGGGACGCACCGCTCTTGACCTTGGAGGAAGTGATGTTTGAATACTAGCCAGCGCTCCTGGACCCCCCTTCCTTCTAGGGCCTTAATCCATGAGATTCCTCCAATTAGGTCTCTGAAAAGCCCGAAGTCCGCTCTCCTGAAGTCCAGGGTTGCAATCCTGCTTGTTGCCTTACTCCTGCTTGTTGCTTTACTATAGATATATCTGTTCTGCTTCAGGGACTCACCTAAAACTCTACGTTTAGATTAAAGATTGAAAGACATGATCTATGAATAGGGAAAATGAAGCACATCCAGTCAACTTTGCTTAATGAGGTCTTATTCTCCAAGATGCTTTTTTTCTTCCCCCAAAACATTACATGAAATATGATACTGTATCTTTCTATTATTGCATGTGATTATAAAGCAGGCATTTTATTTGAGGCAGTTCTTTCAATAATCTGTAACCTGACTGGAGATTTTTTTTTCTTTGTTTACATCCTAGCAACCAAATAAGCCAGTCCTTAAAAAAAAAAAAAAAAAAAAAAAAAAAAAGAACGAAAGAAAAAAAAAAAAAAGAAAAGAAAAAAAAAAGGAATTATATAATGTACGCAAAAGGTTTTCAAGTTTGAGGAATACTCAAATTGATAATCACATCACCTGCAAGCCATACATTTTCTACTTCAATAAAATATCTTCTATTGCATTTCTATTGCAGCTGATACAGTTGTTGTATTAAATGTTAGCATTAAATGTATGATTATATACTTGTGTAACTTTATTTCCTTATAATTTAGAATATTTTTTCCTGTGTTACACATTTTTGACTGTTGCCGTAACATAAGAGAGAAAACAGTTTCAATTGTTTTGTTTTTAGGGAGCCAAATTTAGGATTATACATATGTACTTTCAGAAAACTGAAGTATTTCTAAGATTATCTTTCCGAATATCATCAAAATTTGTCATCTTGACCATTTCTTTGCTCAAACTTGTATATTTGTTTTGATCACCCATTATTAATTCCCATAACATGAATTTAAAATCTTTATTTGTTTTGATTTGACCTCTTAAAAGCAATTACAGAATTTAGCTGTGGCTTAAGGTATGTGATACTTAAAATTCAGAAGTGAACAGCTTACGGGAAACAGGCATATAGTAGTAATAAATGTTTTTTTTAACATCCAGTACTAATCCTTACTTCTCTTCTCCCCGTGTTCCCTCTTAGCTCCATTCCAGCACTACTTTGACTATCCTCTGATGTAATTCACCTCAGAACTGAAATTTCTGTAGGGCATAAATCTCCTTATGTTCATTACTTAATTTCATATCTTTACTTATATAGCTTCTGTTTTATATAATAGTTCAGTACTAGAGGTAAAAGAGAATAAGTTTAGATTTATTGAAAAATAGGTATTCCCCAAAATAACTGACCATGCATAACCAGCATCTCAAAYATGCCTCGCATTCCTGAAAAAGGTGCTGTCTCTGAGACTATTACTGAAGTTTTCTCTCTCCCTTCTCCAAAGTATCATGAAGTTCAAGTATTATCTTTGTATCAGACAGAGGCAATCCAATTTCTCTCTATTGATGGCCTACCATACAAGARGTACTTTGACTTTGATCTGATTAATGCTATTATCATTCTGGTGTAAAAAATAATATCAACCGGTTAGTTTTATGCTCGTTTTCTTACTCTCTTTGAAATAGCTACATCTTTTAAATCCGTACGTCTGATACTTCTTCTTGTGGTCAGGTAGTAGGTAAAGGCACTAAGAACAATGATACCTTTCCTTTCGCTCTTAATCTTGCACCACTCCAGTCTTCTGTTCACTACCTTCATTTTTTTCTCCTTTGAAACCTTGGAACAGCTTCCATTAATGTATACCAAGACTCTTCTTCTTTCATAACCTACTTATATTAAAATACTTCATGGAACTGATAACCTATCTGTTGGATTAACAATCATCAAATGAACAACATCTGTGTTCAATATTGTATTAAGCTGAATTTTTGTATGGCTCTGGGTTTAGAGATCTGGCATTTGGAATACATCTACTAATATTCAAAGTCTGTGCCTCCGTACATACTGATGTTTCTCTAAAGTACATACACATACCCTGCTTTTTTATTGATTTTTCTTAATCTCCAGTACTAGTTTTTGTAACTTCATTATCATTCTTCCTTAGCTTGGCATTGTCTACCTTTATCACGTATTCTGCAGCCTTAGTTGAGCTTAGCCTTTCACTGAAAGAGAGGCTCCACTATGTCACTAATACCTCTCCTGATCTCATACTTCAGCTTTCTGCGACTTTCAGTTCTACTGTTCTCTCCTCTCCTTTCCTCTCCTTCTTCTCCTTTGTGCACACTGTGTTCTTCCATAACATTCTCCTAGAGAAGCTCAGGCTGTGTGGGTTAGATGAGTGGACAGTGAGGTGGCTTGAGAAGTGTCTGAAAGGTTGAGCTCAGAGGGTCATCATCAGGGGCGTGGAGTCTAGTTGGAGGCCTGTGGCTAGTGGCGTCTCCTGGGGCTCAGTACTGGGTCCCATCCTGTTCAACTTCTTCATCAATGACCTGGATGAGGGGACGGAGTGCCTCCTCAGGAGGTTTGCCAGTGATCCCAAGCTGGGAGGAGTGGCTGATGCACCAGAGGGCTGTGCTGCCATTCAGAGAGACCTGGACAGGCTGGAGAGCTGGGTGGAGAGGAACCTCCTGAGGTTCAACAAGGGCAAGTGCAGGGTCCTGCACCTAGGGAAAAATAACCCTGGGCACCAGTGCCAGCTGGGGTCTGACCTTCTGGAAAGCAGCTCYGCAGAGAAGGCCCTGGGAGTGCTTGTGGATGACGAGTTGGCCATGAGCCAGCAATGTGCCCTTGTGGCCAAGAAGGCCAATGGCCTCCTGGGGTGCATTGGGAAGAGTGTTGCCAGCAGGTGGAGGGAGGTGATCCTGCCCCTCTTCTCAGCCCTGRGGAGGCCTCATCTCGAGTACTGTGTCCAGTTCTGGATCCCCCAGTACACGAGAGACATGGAGCTACTGCAGAGAGTCCAGGATAGGGCTACGAAGATGATCAGAGGGCTGGAGCACCTGCCCTGTGAGGAACAGCTGCAAGAGCTGGGCCTCTTCAGCCTGGGGAAGAGAAGACTGASGGGGGATCTTCTCAAGGTGTACAAGTACCTGAAGGGAGGGTGTCAAGGGGACGGGGCCAAACTCTTTTCAGTTGTCCCGTGTGACAGGACAAGAGGCAATGGGCAGAAATGGAAGCACAGGCAGTTCGGCCTGACCRTGAGGGGGAATTTCTTCCCTGTGAGAGTGATGGAGCACAGGTTGCCCATGGAGGTTGTGGAGTCTCCTTTTCTGGAGATCTTCAAGGCCTGCCTGGATGCAAMCCTGTCTAACATGCTCTAGGTGACCCTGCTTGAGCTGGGAGGTTGGACCAGATGATCTCCAGAGGTCCCTTCCAATGTTACTGATTCTATGATATATAATTATAAATTCCACTTTAGTTATTTCTAGACAAATTATAAACCAAGTATCTTTAACGGTATTCAGGATGAGGATCTGAGCCAGGTGTTGGAAGTCAGGAATCTTACATCCTATGCACTTTCAATAGCTAATTTCCTTAAAAAGGTTTTCTTTTTTTTCCCCCTCCCCTCCATCCTCAAAACCCCTTTGCATATAGAAAACAATAACCTCATATCTCACTGAACAGATGTTTGAGAAGGCCTAAATATGCACGGTAGATTTGACATTTTATATTCCCAGATACTAATCTGCTATAATCAGATATACATATAAATTTTTCAGTATAGATACTTGAAATACGTCATATGCCACCATTGATCCAATTAATCTCCAATAACACTCATCTGATCAAAGGTCAGGAGGTATGCTCTTCACTGAATGACTCTGAGAACAAATAAAATCTCGTCTTAAGTGCTATTTTACTACCTAGCTCTGGCTTGTTTGGGGTAAGTAAACAAAAATACCAGTATTTCTCTACTTTCCGATAAAAAGCTCAAGATTCTCAAAGTGTTAACATTCAGCATTGAAATCATTCTTCATAATTTACAAAATAAACAAAAATTATTGTAAAATACTAGTTTTACTTGCACAACTCTACTTTGTGAAGTTGACTCGCATGGATTTCTAGTACTAAAATGGACTACTTGGGGTAACTAAGCTTCACTCACACTGCAGAAAATCAATACCTTGTAATGTCCACACAAATGCTTTTTACACAAATTCTTCTGTGTCAGCAGTTACACAAATCTGCTCTGAAGAGGGAGGACAGGGCACAGTTACTTTATTCTCTTCTGCTCTACAACCTCTTATGGACAAAGAAATCTTGTATTCAGAGGACCTGATGTCTGTCTTGTTACAGTAGATTTGAGGTAGTTTGGATTATGTCAAGGAAGGCTTAACATAGTCAATTCAGCACTAAACATACACCCCAGTACCAACAAGGAGCACAAAAACAAATTGCTGTGTTCAGCTCCTTTACATTCCACTTATATGGGAACTGTCTCAGCAATGCCTGTTTTCTGAACTAGTTGCAGAGTTATATTTTACATACTACTTTAAGTTGATACTTTGTCTAGGTTTTCAGTGCCCTTTCTGACTACAAAATCCTCAGGTTGATTTCTGGAATAACTTAACTATGTTATCCATTAACAAAGAAATCGTAGATGGGAAAAAATCATCCAGGTTTAAAAATGGATGTGGAAGACAGAATAAAGCAAAGTTAGGCACAGATGTAGCCTTCAAGGTACAGTATCCTCATTTTTTTCCAGAGCATGAAGAGATGGAAATTCAACAACAGATGCAAATCTGTGTCCATAGAACTGAGGTAATATACTCATTTTTTTCTGTTGAATCACAAAAAGGAGAAAGAAACTCAAGTATTTTTTACCTCTTCCACATAAGCTGGAAACAGACCATTTCAAAACAGCTTCCACGTCACCAGTTTGTGTCACTATTAAACAATGTCACATTTGACAAAACCAATAGTTTCATTGGTGGCTGAAGCAGACCTAACTAAATTTAAATTTTAAGTTACTGTGCAAATTAAACTCATTCAGTATAAAACAGATTTCACTGGTTTTGAGTCTCTGGCCTACTAGAAAACATGCTGGCTCATCATCTTCATCTGCTGCGTTCTATCTTTGTTTCAGCACACTCAGCTCTTCGCATTGAAGAAGTGCCTTTTTTGTCAAGCATCTGGGGATGTGTTTGGTATTGAGACTTAAAAAAAAAAAAAAAAAAAAAAAAAAAAAAAATCCTCCTGCCTGTAAGAGTCAAATTCCACAACAAGTACTGCTGCTGATTACTTTGTGGATTTTTCTGCCGTTTCAAAACACATTTGAAATGGTCAAATAAATGATATTGATGTCAAGGTCTTATTATGTTCAAGACTATATTACTGCAAAATAGTACCTCTACTGAAATCATCTGCAAGAGATGAGATTTGATGCTAAGCGTAATGACTGTATTCTGAAAAGTACAGTATAGAAAAGACAACTGAGCACTATTCTATTCAGGCCAATTAGACTATTCAGGAATTATCTGCAGATCTTTTATTACGTTGACAAGCTACTCCATGTTTCCTCTACACATCCTGAGTCACCCCAACCTGAACACATCATCTCTGCATTTTGTTTTTTTAAGTCTCTCTACAATCTGATTAGAAAATTCTGCCATCATGGTATTAGCATATGAACTAGTTCATTTGATATAATCTTTACTTTTATTCCAGATTGAAAAACAACTTGCAGCCTCCAAAAAAGTAGTAAACCAAATTTTATTCTGTATAGTTCTGCAGAGTCACTACAGTAATGCTCTGTGAAATACCGTTTGAAAAAAAGTTTCAAATTGGCTTAGAGAAGAATTTTTCTGGAGTGGTTAGGAAACAATGGTTAAAATAAAAATGAGGCAAACAGGTACCTCATATGGAAACATACAAAGCAGTATTAGGCTGTACAAGCCTTCATCTAAACTACTGCTGACAACAACACATTTAGATGAAAGTCTCCAAAAGAAGTTTCAAGTCATTAAAAAAGAAAGATTCAGAAACAGCTTTCAGGAGAAATAGCTGGGCCAAATCTCCTACCTATCTTTAATATGAAGTCTACTGCTTTCATGATAATACAATCATGTGGATCTATGCAATACGTAGAAAGCTCTTATTAACTTGGGTTAAGGACCGCAGAGGTTGCTGTGATATATGCTAGATACATTATCGCCACAGTTACTTACTTCCATTGCTTTTATGTTATTATACCACCACTATAGCAATATTAACTCTATCTAACTCCAAGAGTTCACCTTATAACTTCAAAAGGTATTTAACAGATATTCCCTTCCTCTGTCACCTGGTGATCCAAGGAATTGTACTTCCACTTACAGCACCCTATGGCACAATCTTGTACCATTTAATAATAGTGCAAACCAGAAGGAGAAAGGAAGATAACTACCTAATCACAGCACAACTTCAGTAAAACCAAGAAACAGCACAAAAACTAGAGCCAAAACTGGTTAGTGCAAACTCTGCAGATAACAGCAACCARCTCCATGAGGATGAAACATCTTGGATAGCCACCATCATGAAACCTGCATTTACATCACACTTCCCAGGCTAGCCCAGCCTATCTTCACTGAATACTCATTACATCAGACTAACCAAGAAGTAGGCAGTTATGATAAAGTTCATGGAATGAAATAGCCAACAGTTTTTCAATTTTCGGTTACAACTGAAGAATGGTATTTATGGTATTCTTTATACTTTTATGAACATCATGCAATGCTAAATGTACTTTCAGGTCAAGTAAAATATTAGATATCTAGATACTTCTGAAAAGCGAGCAACCTTATAGTAACTAAAGCAGCGAAAGAAAAATATTTTTTAGATCAAGAATGAGGAGACTCTGGCTTGCAGATTGGATTCAGCCACTAACTCCAATTTATCCAATATGCATCAAACTCAAAGACAACCTTCTACCCCAGCAATACCTCCAAACTTTCTCTGCTGCCCTATACCCAGTTGTCCCACTAATCTCAATCTCTCCCTCATCCTTCTGTAGTATTTCACAAATGGACTATTGGTGGGGGAGAAGGAAAGAGATGGAGAGTGTGAACCTTATTTCAGGGACTGACATGTGAAATTATGCAGAGCAAATTTTCCTTTATATTTGTTCCTGACTTACAGAAGAGTTTTCTGATTTTAATTTTTCTCTGACCTCTTTATTTCTAAATAGCACAAGGACTGCTAAGAATGTGTGCATGCACCACTGAGAGGCATGAGTAAGCAGGGTGCAAGTCTTTTGGTGGAATAAAAAACTTGATAGCCCACAGCTTCCCTTCCATAAAAGGAGAGGCAGTTTTCAGTTGAGTTTCCTAAAGACACAAACAACAGCAAATAGAGCATGTGAAAACTGCCTAATTTGGGGAAAAAAAAAAAAAAAGAAAAAGTTAATGAGAAAGAGAAATGAGAATAGAAATAGGATCAGGTCTGTACAAGTCTGTATCAGACCTCCCCCAGTGGACAGATAGTTTGATAGTCTTGAAACTATATGTTTTGTTAAAAGTGAGAAATTTTATCGTAACATTGCTAAGTGTGATTTATCATTCTAATTTATAATCAATGTTTGCCATATTAATTTATTTTTCCCAGGGCTCCTGTTTATTCTTCATGAAGTGAGAGGTTTTTCGATAAAATGTGACCTCATTTCAATCAGCAATATCCAGCTAGCTGATCAGCCTGATACGACTCTGAACTAGCACAGCAAATGTTGATGCGGGACCCCCTGGTGCCTCCTGTGTTCCCACTGGGACAGAGAAAATATCACTTCTTGGGAAACTATGGCCCTACTAATCTTTCTGCTTACGGAAAAGTATAGTTGATGCAGATAATCGTTTCATTAGGCTAAAGACTAACCAACTCTCAAAGAAAGAGAAATATAATCGGAGTCTCCTCTTAGCACTGGTGTAAAGCAGATGTTCACTCACTACCCTTCCAAGAATAGATATGCAGGATTTCCTCCTATCTCTTTCCTGCCTCCCACCAAGGATAAAGGAGGTAAGAGGAGGCAAAGGGGTAGAAGACAAGACATTCTCAAAAATGTAATTTTGAGATGTAGAGAGGTTTCTAGTCTCTGCTATCAAGATGGATATACAGTTTCCCCCTGCTCACCCTATTAGTACTGCAAAATGTTCTCTATCTTTTTGTTTAGAGTCAGTTTTCAGCACAATCCAATCAAGCACAGGGCAGTTAGCAGCAGCCTGGAGAGAAATCCTGTATATATCACTTCCTAGACATACTTAAAAATTCTGTTTATCTTTCATTAGTACTAATGAAGCAAAAGCTCCCATACTCCCGATGGCTTTTCTAGATAAATAGACTGGAAAGCAATTTAAACTTACTATCTGGACAATTCAGAAAGAAAATATTATTAAATGCAGTACACAGTTGTGAAACAACTTTTTGACCCTATATTACATAAATATGCCTAATCATACCATGTGCCTTACACAAAGCCTTGCACAAACAGCTTTAATGTATAATGTTAAACATCTGCATGGTCACTGAAAGGCACCACACAGGCAAGCGTGGGACTCTGGATGGTGCAACTCAYAGAAGAGGGATTTGCTCCAGGGTGCTCCCCAAGAGTTAACAAACCCCCGCTGCACCATGGCTGGAGCCACCACACTTTGGGGCTGCTGCAGCCTAGGGGCACATCCTCTAACAAACCCATAACTGACAAGTCCAGACAAAGAAGTGACACCACAGACATCTCAGTGTTGTGGAGCCATTCCCTGCAGAATGACCTGCTCATGGGCACATTGCAACCTGCTGAGCAGGAGGTGGCCAGCTGATGTGTGTGCTGGTACTGACTAGAGCCATACAGATTTACTGTAGCTGTGGGCTGGCATTGTTCTGACTCGGTATAAAAGAGAGTAAGCCACATAGTTTGTTGTGGACTCTGACCCAGACCCACCATCAGCTGGCCTGCAGACATGAAGACCTGGGGAAAACTATACTGCAAGGGTGGCTGTAGGAAAGGACAASAGCATTCTTCATATCATGCATCCGTGATTGAACTGCAGAGCTCTGATATGTATATAAATTTTCAGTTCTATTTCCAGCTTTGCAATACTATCAGCTTTGTTATAACCCCTTATCTCTAATAAATTCTTATACCTGACAAATGACGATCTCTAGTTCAGTACAACTAACACGAAAATCCAAAAGAATCCCAGATGCCCCTCTAGCTGCAGGTCAGTCACACGAATCACTGCACATTTTAACATCTGTCAATCAGAAATATCACCTTAACACTGCTTTAATCCTAAAAAATAAGCATAGCTGCTCTGAGATCTTTCTTATGATTTAAATTTTGTAATTTTTACTCCATGTCATAAAAATAAATATATATAGTATTCTTTTCCATGTCAGTAGGTTCATATTTAGTAAAATGCTTCTCTGCCAATGTATAGACACATCAAAAGGATCCTAATTTCATCCTAGCACGTCTGACCTCAATCTCTCTGTGCCTTATTGTATTTTGAGTTAGCTGATTACATGCTGTTATTTGTCTCAGTATGACCAGTGAAGTCCTGCATGCTACGTATTTCCTTCTCGGCTTGCCAAACATAAGCCATAAGCAGCTTGATTATCTGACTTACTACATGCATAATAGTAATAGTACAATCCTGGTAAAAGTGAATCAGAAATAAAAATAGTCTCAAAAATAATTTCCTGGGATTTCCTGGTTTTGGTTAGTATTAAGATAGAGCTCATAATAGCAAGAAAATTAATACTGAGGGGACCTCCAGATGGATGTTTTATCATTGCAGTAACTAAATATAACATGTTGCAAACCTTGCCATGAAAATCACAAAAATAGTCCAAGCTTAGCTAAAACTCTTAAAAAAAATAAGTACTTTACGGGGGTTAACTTCTTAATATTTACTATATTTGTAGACAATGTCATGAAGGCTTATGACAGATACAACATATTATCCTTCTATGTAAAGATCTTCTAAAACAAGTATCTATTAGTCACACTGAGCTGCCTTATTGCTTTTACAGTTTATGATCTGCTAGAGTTCCTCTACAAATTATAGTATAGAAAGATCAGATAATTACACAGCTTGGTGAGTGTTCTTCCTTCCAATGTGAAATAGTGCTATTTGATAGTATAGAAGATATTTGCCTTTCTTGAAAAAGGAAAAATTCATGAAAAAGTGATTTTTTTTCAGTTCCAAACATATAGTACACATCTACAGTGCCTAAAGGAATATGCATATCTGACTTTATAAGAATTCATTATTCTAATCATTTATTTTCTGATAGTTATTAAAGTTAATATCTAAAAATGTCTGCTCCACTTCAACATGAAGACACACAGCAGAGGACAACTTCATTAACCTGGTAACTTCCTTATCTACAAGGAAATCAGAACTGTTGCAACAGTATAGATGGATCACAGAAATGGAAAGTTTAGTTGAAAGACTAGCTTCTTTTACCAGTAATCTGGTGAACAGATTATTCTATTTATTTCAAAGTTCTCTTATCCACATTAAAGAATAGACTTAAAAAAGGGTACATCCTAATGCATATGAAAGTGCCTCACGGCCAATATTTTAGCTATATCATGAGGTTTTGATGAGATTAACAGAAACAAATCATGTTTCCATAGATTATTTAATTTGCAGTTCAAAAACAAACTGCATTTCCCCCCTTATTACTAACTACAAAGTCTTCCTCCATCCTTAAAAAGCACAAGTTTCACATTCTTTTTCTCCTTCAAATCTTTCCAGATAGTGCGGTACAAAAAAAATTATTATAATCTTCCTATCTAGTTAAAAAGTTTTGATTCATGTTTACTAGAATTCAAGCTGGCAAATGAACCTGCAGAATGATGCTGCCATTTTAAAGTGTCTTGATCCAGAACATAAAAGAAAAAAAAAAGCCACTTTGACTAAATGCTAGAAAAAACAGACTTTAAGCAAATATACGCTTTCAGAGAACAACGGAAAAGTAAAATTTGATATATTACACACAGAAAAAGTGGGCTTGAGACCACAGTCAGACTCTGATCTTTTTTTTGGCTCCAAAATGATGAAATACTTCTGCTTTGCTACAGCGGTGTTTAGCCATAATTGCAATAACAATGCTCAATTCATCAGTAGCTCATAAACCAGAAAGATTTGGGCACACTTGAATTTCTGTTATAATGTAGGTAGTTTGTCAGTGGGTATTCCTAAAGGTGGAACTGCATAGCTGACACAAAAAGCTGTATGCTAGATTTCCAGTTAAATATGAGTTGCTCCAAAATATTACTAGTTTTATTAAATCTAAGTTAAAAGAATATCAGAAAAATAAAATGATTGCTTCAATGCATACTTAGCAAAACAAGTCAATGTTAAAGTTGTAGATACACTGAGAAAGTGATGCTCTCTTTCAACAGGTCTAACTAAAAATTACATTATTTCACTGCACTGATTTTAACCAAGCTCACTAGTACACATAATTAGAGATACTAATACAGAGAAAACTAGTGCAGTGCCAAAGTTGCACATTATATTTTGTTTTCTCCCTGAGTTTGATCAAAATTATCCTACAAAATAGTAGTTCTAAAAATAGCAGGACCATAAATGAGATGGAAAATGAATTGCAGAATAGACATGTGAGTATTATAAGTGAACAGAAGGTGAAGTCACAAGCAAAAAAAGGTGTTTTTAAAGCTTTATACTTCAGAAGCAGTCTATGAACTCATAGTCAAACTAATTTTGTTGGCTTAGTGAACACTGACTTTTGTAACTGTTTACAAAGAACCTCATACTACTAACCTCATACAATCAAAACAAAAAAATGCGTATACAGCCCCTAAATGTACCTTGCCAAGGAAACTTTAAAGAGACATAGAAATGTTCCTTAAAATTCTCACAGCAAACAAATTTTCATACGGGTACTGAACCATCTGGCACTCAAGAGATTGAGAGAAACATTGAAATCACAGAAGGCATTCTGGCACCTCCAAAATTACAGAGAATCAGGCCAGATTTGATTCTTGGAGAACTGTAACCACGGAAAGTCACATCTCTGAAAAGGATTTAGTAAGCATAAACTGTTTAGCACAAACCCCTGACACCACCTGGTCAGAAAGGATTAATATTGTCTGAGCTGTTCTAACAGAGAGTAGCAAATTGAGAAAGGAGTGGAGTTGGGTCCAAATTCACAGTGTTTTTTAGGAGCCCAAATTCTACTGATCTCAGGGAGTTCACATCTCAGAATTTGCTATCTGTAACATTATTTAAAATTTGAGAGGAAAAAGAAAATTACTTATGTAAAACTGAAGGAACTCGATCCRTTTAGCAATCAAAAGGAAGCTCAAGAAAGATTAAGAAGTGATTTGATTACAACACTTAAGTGTCTCAAAAGGAATGTGAGGGGGAACCTTTGGGGAAGACAGGGCTCTTCAATCTAGTGAAGAAAGGCACAACAATCTCAATGTCCAAAAGCTGCAGACAAATTCGTATAGGAAAGCATGAATTTTTAATAATTAGGCTGAAAAATTGCTCAAACCACCATTGAAAGAAACAGATTTTCCAACTTCTTTGCAATTGCAATTTTCTATCACAGCTTCTTTTCATCAGCAGGCTTCGTATAGCACTTCTTTCAGTACAGAATACAAATACATACTTAATGATGCAGAGCAGTTCCATTAATATTTTCATAGTATCTTCAAAATGTAAAGTTTCATGTGAAAAAAAATTATAATTTAGATTCTTATTCCTTCAAAGTTTGCTCAAATTGAGTTTATCTGTAATGACTTTCTGCATAACAGTCTTAAGAAGTCAGTGCCTACAGATAGATAACCTTATTCAGTTCAGAAGTCAAAAAGGAGAAGGCATACATTTTCCCTAGGATAAAAATAATTTTATAAATATTAGGTTTAAGTACTTGTAGAAAGTAAGAAAGCCAATGTTTCTTAGAGAAACAAAAAAAGTGAACATTTAAGCTTCATAAGCACAAGTTCTTATGAGTTTCTTAAGCAAACTGTATGACTGCTTAAAAGAAATAAACAGTTTCATTAATATTTTCAAATTACAACACAAAATCATACTGTTATGAAGATAAATGTTTACATGTTTGGGGCACTGTTTTGTCTTATAGTACTGTAGCCATAGACTCTCCCCCTTATTTGTAAATCCTGAAAGGCAATATGTCACTTGAGCAGAGGCAGGAAGAAACACTAGCAAGCGTGCGTTCTCAAGGCCACAGAATAAGACTCAGAAAGGTGATGTACATGTCAAGCCTTTTGCACAGAAGACATTGAAAGGGCTACTACCACTGAACAGCACTTTTGGTMGTATCTTTTGGAAACTACTTTTTAGTGTTTCACCTTAATAAAGTTCTGTCAGTGACAAAAGTAGCAATCTACATTAAGCCTGCATTAAATATCTTAAAGACATTAAGTATCCTGTGAATAATGCAAACAGAGTTCTTTCAAAGTCACAGCCCTCCTGAAAGGATCACAGTAATAACAGCAAAGAAAAAATTTCAAGTCCATGAACTGCTTCATAATAATTTTGAGCACTATAAACAAACAACATGTGGAAGGAAAACATTTTTACATTTTCATCCCCATTCCTCCCTCAAGTTTTTTTTTTTCCAACTGTTTCAGCATCTTGACAGTTTCAAATACTTCTTTTCCAAACAGACAAACCAATCTTTTTCCTATTGGCTGAAGTAGGAAAAAATCTGGCTTTTGACCCCAAACTAATTGTTCATTATTGATTCAGTTCTCCCAAATGTTCACTTTAACCCAGCTCTTCCAGCTTATAAATGAGACAAATCTAGGAGCATAACTTTTACTAGCAGATGGCTACTTATTGCTGCTACCAGTTGAGCTGAGAAAGCACATCACTAAAATGCTTCCAAAATTGTACAGTATTCAGCAATCTGTTAGGATAATAGCCAGGAACCATTTATTCTACAGTTTTTGTTACTTGCTGCTGAATGGCAGAACTCTAAACAAAAACAATCAGAAACCACTCTGAAAAGCTAAGATCTATTATTAGGTATCACTCTAGTTGGACAACCTATTAACCTAAAGCATCCGAAGACATGTTCTAGTAAAAACAAACAACACCCTCCCCCCC
>NW_028186650.1:100781-129305 GCF_003343005.1 Rhea americana
AAAAAAAAAAAAAAACACTTTTATCATGAAGTTTCAATGCTCGTAGTCTTCTGAAGAACAACGGGTCATTTAGACCAGTGATGTGACAGAACACTGCAGAAATCTTCTATTCAGATAAAATGTAATAAAGCCTGGAAAGTTCAGTTCAGTCCTTTTATATATGACGTACAAGAATGTCATATATAATTTTTGTACTTCTCACCATACAAAATTAAGTTGCAAAACCCTTATTTTTGTAGCTGGGCTATCACACTTGCAGGCAAATCCGATTTCTTTATCTGAACAGTCTCCAAAACATCTCTACTACTGTAGAAACTTTGTACTGCAATATCTTACTGAAAAATCCATGTTCAATGAATCCAGTTTGGATAAAAGTGTCAGGTTTCCTATAGCATGTATAATGCTTCACGAGACATGCCTGAAGTTGGAACCTGTGGAATCATTCTTCCAGTATTAACTGGCCATTAATTTTGCTTCCTGGTACCTTGACCTGACATGACACACTGTTTTAATGTAACTTCTTATATACTATAGTATAGCCAGAGTATGCAGGGATGCGACGAGGAAGGCTAAGGCCCAGTTGGAATTGAGTCTGGCAAGGGATGTCAAGGACAACAGGAAGGGCTTCTTCAAATACATCAGCAGCAAGAGGAGGACTAGGGAAAATGTGGGCCTGCTCCTGAATGGGACGGGGGCCCTGGTGACAAGGGAAACAAGAGAAGGCAGAATTACTGAACACCTTCTTTGCTTCAGTCTCACTGCTGAGGGCAGCCCTCAGGAATCCTGTAGCCTGGAGACAAGGGAGAAAGCAAGACTTTCCTTTGGTTGAGGAGGAAAGGATTAGAGACCTTCTGGGCAGGCTAGACATCCACAAACCTATGGGCCCAGATGGGATACATCCACGAGTATTGGTGGCTGTTATTGCCAGGCCACTCTCCATCATCTTTGAAAGGTCCTGGAGAGCTGTAGAGGTGCCTGAGGACTGGAAGAAAGCCAATGTCACTGCAGTCTTCAAGAAGGGCAAGAAGGAGGACCCAGGCAACTACAGGCCACTCAGCCTCACCTCCATTCCTGGAAAGGTGATGGAACAGCTCCTTCTGGATGTCATCTCCAGACATGTGGAGGAGGAGAAGGTGATCAGGAGTAGCCAGCATGGATTCACCAAGGGGAAATCCTGCTTAACCAATCTGATAGCCTTCCATGATGGAACGGCTGGCTGGATAGATGAGGGCAGAGCAGTGGACATTGTGTACCTTGACTTCAGCAAGGCTTTGGACACTGTCTCCCATAACATCCTCCTAGGCAAGCTCAGGAAGTGTGGGTTAGACRAGTGGACAGTGAGGTGGCTTGAGAAGTGGCTGAAAGGCAGAGCTCAGAGGGTCGTCATCAGGGGCGTGGAGTCTAGTTGGAGGCCTGCGGCTAGTGGCGTCCCCCAGGGCTCAGTACTGGGCCCAGTCTTGTTCAACTTACTCCTCCCTGACCTGGATGAAAGGACTCCTCAGCAAGTTTGCTGATGATACCAAGCTGGGAGGAGTGGCTGATGCACCAGAGGGCTGTGCTGCCATTCAGAGAGACCTGGACAGGCTGGAGAGCTGGGTGGAGAGAGACCTCCTGAGGTTCAACAAAAGCAAGTGCAGAGTCCTATAGCTAGGGAGGAATAACCTCAAGCACCAGTACAGCCTGGGGTCTGACCTTCTGGAAAGCAGCTCTGCAGACAAGGACCTGGGAGTGCTTGTGGACAAGCTGACTATGAGCCAGCAATGTGTCCTTGTGGCCAGGAAAGCCAATGGTCTCCTTGGGTGCATTGGGAAGACTGTTGCCAGCAGGTGGAGGGAGGTGATCTGCCCCTCTACTCAGTCCTACTGAGGCTTCATCTTGAGTACTGTGTCCAGTTCCGGGCTCCCCACTACAAGAAAGACATGGAGCTACTGGAGAGAGTCCAGTGGAGGGCCATGAAGACGATGAGGGGACTGGAGCATCTGCCTGGGGAAGAGAAGGTGCGGGGGGATCTTATCAGTGTGTGTAAGTACCTGAAGGGAGGGTGTCAAGGGTACAGGGACAAACTCTTTTCAGTTGTCCCATGTGATAGGACAAGAGGCAACGGACACAAACTGAAACACAAGAAGTTCTGCCTGAATATGAGGAAGAACTTCTTTACTGTAAGATGACAGAGCACTGAAACAGGTTGCCCAAAGAGGTTGTGGAGTCTCCTTCTCTGGTGTCTCGACTGTACATGATTCTGTCTAACATGCTCTAGGTGAACCTGCTTGAGGAGGGGGTTGAACTAGATGATCTGCAGAAGTCCCTTCCAACCTCAACCGTTCTGTGATTCTTCTACAAGGTAAAAAGACAAATATTCAAAATGATATTTTTTGTAAAAAGAAGATTAGAAGGAATAAACTAGTAAAGTTTTTTGTCCTGATTTCTATATGTAGAACTGGTTATTTCTGAATGTCGGTAGTTTCAAAGGAGCCTTGAAGTTTTCAATGTCCCCAAATCCTTCACATTCCACTGAATCCTTCTAACACTGTCATCTGTTTTCAGAATTGTAAAAGGTCTCTCTCTCTCTCTCTCTCTCTTTCTTTTAACTGAAATTTGCATTATTTCCAAGTTTCTGGAAACATAAATATGTTACTGAACATAATTTTAAAAATAAATGCATTACCTTAAGTATTAATCAGTTACATAAAAAAACTCTACTTGCATCATAGCTAAGTATCAAAATATCAGTTTAGAAGAATATGTTTTTCATTTTACAGTTTTCTTGTGCTTGAAAGGGTTATATTACATTTCCTATCTAGATAATCCAAGTCTACATAAAATACAATTAAAAATGTTTCATCTGCAAGTCTTGCTTTTCTTCTATGTAACAAAAAGAATCATTTCAACCCTCCTGCTACTTTTGTAAGTGCAAAATCAAAAAATTGTAACAAAAATCCCAAATAAAGAACCCTTAGCTTCTTATTATTGGCAACACAGACAAGCTTGTTACTAAATATTAAAACCTACCCCTCCACTGGCAGCTATATTTAATATATAGTTTCCTGAAGATCAGTTTTATGTACTTTTCTGTTAGTCTTCCAATAACTGTCTTTTTTTTTCCTTTTTTTTTTAAGTTAGAAAAAAAACAAGAAGTGCTGAACGTTTTTTTTCAGGTTATTGTAGAACATTAGTCGTACCAACTAATCCTGCAATAAAGATTGGCTAGTACAAGTTTGGATTGCTAGGCAGCTCTCTTGAAATCAGCTGGACTATAAGGGGCTCTAAACTGTTTCAGCATCCCATCAACATGCACGTAGGCAATGGTGCTAGCATACAAGCAAAAGAACTGACTTGAATCTTTTCTTGGAAAAGAACAACTATTTAGTCTTCAGAGACACATAGCACTTCTACAGATACAGACAGTATGTGAAGTGTTACTATGCAAATATAACCTGCAATGCAAGGCAAAATATCCCATTTTAGGTTTGTAATGTAAATGAAATTTTTCCATGAGACAGCATTTCTTTCAGAAAGTATTGTTTACAGAAGATCCTACTGCATCTTGATCTTTTGTGTATTTCTAGAAATCTTTAAGAAGCTGCATATATCTTATCTTACATTTTTAGTGAAAATCTCTAATTGCATAAACCAAAACACATTTATGAGTTTGGCCGTTTCCAGTCATTCTGAGTTTCCATTTGAGACAATGGAAGTTAAATACTAAGTTAAATCACAGCATTCAGTTAGTCTGATTTAGACTTTTATTGTGATCAATTATCAAGCTTCATTTTAACCCTATTTTTTCAAATAAAGAAATATTTTGTTATATTTTCAAATTGTGTACATGATAAAATGTGCATACATATCCAAATATTTATACTCATATATGTATACACAAAAATATTATACRCACACATATATATATAACATACAATGGCTCAGTCTTGGTTTTTATCCCAGCAGAGAGTAAGGTATTTATCAAATGGGTAATATATTTTATGGGAAAAATAATTCATTTTTTTTGACTTTAAAATGGCTAACAGTCTTTTTCCTGTGAAAGATAAGACTTTTTTTTAATGGGAAAGAACACTATGGAAGCTAAATGAACACACTCACTCGATTGTAATGTTTTTCCTAACAGAGACCCTAAGATGATGGGACCCACAGTCCCAATGTGAATACTACAGAATCAGATTCTATATTAATTAAAGCTAAAACTGAAATTGTCTGTCTTTTCTTTAAGCTCAAGGGAGAGTCAGAATTGCACTGAACAAGCAATAGCTTTTTGGTATAATGCAGAGTTATCTCAATTCAGTAAAAAAAAAAAAAAAAAAAAAAAAAACAAGAAGGGGTAAAACTGAAATGGAAATCTATGTTTATGCCAATGTAATCAGATACGACCTGAGGAGGTACTTTTTAATTAAAACAGGAGTTATCATGCCTTGCATAAGGTCTTGGACCCAAGTTTGTTATATCAGCTTTCTTTTTTACTTCAATTAGGATCAAAAGTGAAACACTTTTACTACATTCAGTGCTCTTTTCAAGCACGCTGAATAAAGAAAAAAGATTTCTGCCATTCATAAAAAGACCACAGGACTCATCTTTGATGGAATTTAAAGCCAGGGAACATGAATCACTTTTATGAAATATTTTCAGGAGAGTATACAAAGGAATCTTATTTTAACATGTGGATAATAAAGAGAAATACCCACGCACAGATGCTAGATATTTTCCAGATTACTTACACAATTTCTCAGATTATTAATAAAACAGGTGTGATTTCATAAAATAGGCACAAGCTCAGTACTTACCCACAGAACCATAATCATTTGGAAGTTCAGGATAAAGTTTGTTTGAATTCTTTTTAGCTGCAAGAGAAGATTTAATAGCAAGTTACCCAACATGACAATGTATAGTTATATTATGTACACTGCTTTTCAAATACACGTTAAATAGTTAGAAAATGATTGAAGTTATCTCAGGAGCAGTGCTGGTGAAAGAAATAAGGACTGTGCTTCACATCCTTGTCCAGATAAATACATCAAATTAACAGGAAGGGCAGTAAAGCCTCACTTCTGATGAGAAAACTTTGGCAAATAAATTGGCACAGAGCCAAAACTCTGCCTGCCCGGCTCAACATTTAGAACTCTACCCACATATTCAAAGATGAAGACAATCTGGAAGGGAATCTAGTTTTCTATAAACTAGAAGTTTTTAGTAGGATTATTCTTTTTGCTAAGAGGTTACATTGTACTAAAGGTGCTTTTATGTGTACAACAAACATTAATGCTCCCTTTGAGCAATTAGGTATTTTTGTACTACATGAACACTATTTCTGTAGCAAAACTGTCAGACAGAAAAGGTTCATTATAGATATCTGCTAAAGAAATGTTTACGCTACCATTAAAATGACATTGATAAATTTACCAAAAGTTGAAGAAAAAGCAAACTCTACCTTTCTCAGTCATGAACCATAACAACCTGTGTTTGTCCAAGGAAGAGTATTAAAAAATTGAATATAGACAGGTTCTACCGTAAGAATAGTTTAATGTTCATCAGTTTTAATGCTCTATTTTTATATAGAGCAATAAGCTAATCTTTATCAAAAAGATCTTCTAACCTGGTGGTGGTGGCCTAACAGAGGGCTTATGTGGCTCTGGTCTTGATGACGGTCTAGCAGGTGGGTCATTTACCTAAAACATACAAATTTTAAAATAAATTGTATCACACCTGGAAATACACTGTGCAGGTATGTCAAGTTTTACTGAAAATTAGTCTTTTTGCACTGAAGTTGTGTGAGTTTGAGAAGAAAACTACAAACTACAAAATTAATTTTCATACAAATTTATACATAACCGTAGGACAATTCACTGTGAAGATGAAAGTACAAGACAGACTATCAGTAACATCAACACTGCAGAAAAAAATCATCTTTTACAGTTCTCAGTATTGTATTTGTAATTATATTTATCTTAAATATGATTGTTCTAAGTTTGAATAGGAGACTGAAAAAGTAGAAAAACGAAAAGTATTTGCATTAAATCTAGTACACTCATTATTTACAGATTAACTTGATTAAGAATACTTGGAATATACTTTTCTAATCAAAATTCAGATTTGGTTATGCACTGATCTAAAAACAAGGCCATACATAGTTTAGAGGATGTAAAGCAGAAATAGCAACAAACTCATCCAGAAAAGGCTATTATGACAGTAGTGAAGAGTATACTTGAATGATCATGTTAAGTGTATGAAATTTCTGCTATGCATTATATTTGTAAGCATCCAATAGAGATCCCAGGAATGCCACAGATACATAAACATTATCATTACATATGACTACAAACAGCTCTACAACAGAAAAAACCTATATGGAAAAAGAGACAGACAAACCCTTCTTTGTTCTCTTACAGCTTTTCCTGGATTATTTTTTTGCCCTTCATTTTCATACACTTCAGTGAAGGATGCTAGAGTTTCATAAAGATCTTCTGCTTGAGCAGGAAAAGGCACATCACCCAGTAAGATTGCACTAGCACGAATATCCTGCCCATAAAACCTGATACAAAAGAAAAGATACCAGATATTTCATCACTATGACATTTCCTTATCTAGATAACTTCATTTGCTGCAAATGCTCCCTCACATTTCTCCTACTGATAATCTATTGAGAAATGACAAAAGTAGTTCAATACTATAAATTCTGAATGATAATTACAGTAAACTTGAATGCCTACCTTATTTCATACTATTTTTCACCAGTAATATTTTTGGTCATATAGTATACACTAACTAGAGCATTTGAAAAGCCAATCACATACTGAATCGAAGAAATGCATTTCACTTTTAAAAAACCATTGCAATATATCCCTTAACAACACAGTAAAATTCCTTAATGATGCAGCAGAACAGTAAAACTGCAATTTTATTAATGCAGAAAGTTGAAAATTACTGACATGCTGTCATTAAAAGTAGTAATAGTCTTTGCTGATATTAGCAGAACCAAAGTTTTCATAAACAGAACACACAGAATTTAATAGATATTAATCTAGTTATTAATCTAGATTTTCATTGTTATTTGAAGTATTAGGATCTGCAGTATGCTATTTCAATGCTCTCAGAGATGCCTTAGATTTCAAGCCTTAATAGGCTGCACAAAGGAAACAACAATACATAAGGAAAGGATTTTCCCAAGCTCAATATTCAGTGAGGCTCTAAACCAGAGTTTATTTAAGTGGCTTTAAAAAAAATATGTGTCATTGTATGGTAAATTTCTTTAGAGCTATCTTCTACAATACACAATCTCCTTAAACATTCAGTATCTTCTCCATATCCTTTGCATGTTGTCCAAATTAAAGATATTTATACCCYTCAAGAAACCCTAAACTCAGCACATAATAGTCTCAAAATATACTATTTTTTTCCCAACTGAATGTTGTGTCCTTGTGTCACTATTCATTTGTTGAATATTCTACATTTGAAGGGAACTTACTTGCGATTAGTTTCTTTCCTTTCAATTAAACAAGTTCCTTCCAGAGATACACCTGCAAACAGTCCTCGAGATTTGCAGTATGTATAGACAGCAGCAGAGCTTCTCAGGGCGACATCCCCTTCTAAGTTTCTAGAAGAAGGAAAATTTTTTTTCCTGATATTCTTCAATTTGGCTTTACAACAGGAACAGTAATTGTCTTAAACTAATCCTACCAGTTGTCAGAAATAATTTGCAAGCATTCACAGAAGTCAGTGAGAATTTCACTTTTCTCTGTTCTTATGTACTCTATTGAACATATTATTGGGTCATATCCGAAATCCACTTTCAGTTCTCATCTCAGACAAGATCCAGGACAAAACAATTATCTTGTGTGACAACATTTCCTCTGAAGTACAAGATAATGTTGCCTTGAGAATGTTCAACATTAAATCTCCTCTTGCATTCAGAGGTCAGAACTCTAACCATGAGGATTTCAGAAGACCATTAAAAATATGCAAGTCAGGATATAATATATATTGTATAAATATATGTAAAATTCTGATTAGCTTCTTTTAAATGATCTTCCAATGATACTGATTCCACACGTTCCATAGACAAATTCGTTATTACTCAAAGTTTTTTCTCGGGCTTCAAGAAATCTTTCTTACTGTAAGTTAATCTTATTTTTCTCCTGTCTGCCATGGATAGAGAGGACTGCTTTATTGCTTTCCTTTTTCTTGCGGTCATTTACACATTTGGAGACATTATCACATGTTAGTCTTCTCTTCTTTAAACTGCTCTTCAGTTATTCTTCATAGACGCTTTAAAAAGCCCTGATTATGTTTGCTGTCGCTTTGAACTCTATTCAACACATCCAAATCTTTCTTGATTTTGTGGTGCCCAAAACTGCACAAAATATTTTAACTAAAGTCTTACAAGAATTCCACGGAGTTGGAGGATTTCAGCATTTGTACTATACATTATCAGGTATTTTAAGTCTGAAGGGACTACAGGAGGTCATCTAGTCCAAACTCCTGCTCAAAATGGCCTCTAGCCATCTTGGTGGTGCTGCACTGGACACACACAGCTTCATCAACATCCTTCTTATACTATGGGGCTGAAACTGGACACAGCATTCTGGGCTCAGTCTCTGAAGTGCCAAGGGGAATACTCACTTTCTTTCTGCTGAGACAGCCCCCTTGTGCTGTTAGCCACCATTGCTGTCAGGGTGCACTGCTGACTCATGGCTAATCTGTGGTCCTCCACAGCCATTTTCAGCAGAGCAGCTACTCARCCTGCAATGCCCCAGCTTCTACCACTGCAGAGGATTCATCCAACCCAGGAGCAAAACTTTGCATCTATCCTTGCTTAATTTCAGAAAGTTTCCTGTTGGATCTTTCCTCTTCATTGTCTAGAATCCTCTGAACAGCAGCCCTGCCCTGAAGTGTATTGACTGCTCCTCCTGGTTTGGAGTCATCCACAAACTTGAAGAGGGTATAATACCTCTCCTCTGGGTCACTGATATTAAGATATTAAATGGAAAAGGTCCCCGAGCAGATTCCTAAGGAACTCCACATGTAACTGGCCTCAAGGTAGAGCATGAATCGTTTACTGCTATTCTTTGTGTCTGCTGAAATGTTTTCTCACCCATTTGCTAGATTCCCACCTAAACCATGATGTCCCAACTTGGATACAAGTCAAGACAGATGACATCCACTCCCTTCCTCGCATCCACAAGTCTATCTCATCTGTGGAACTGGTATCATTGTATCCTCCTTTTCTTGTCTGTAAAGATGACAAAATGTCAGTTAAAATTTCATCATAAAAATAAAAACATCAGGATGCAAATGCCACATTAGATGAGGCTGAGGGGAACTGTGCTTGTTCAGCATGGAGAAGAGTTGGATTAGGAAGACCTAACAGCAGCCTTCCAATACCTATAAGGAGGATATAACAAGATACAAAAAGACAGGCTCTTTTATTGCAATGCAGAGTGGAAGGACAAGAGGCAATGGATGTCAACTGAAACAGAAGATTTTTCGACTGGACATAAGGCAAAACTYTTTCATCCTGAAAATGGCCAAGTAGTGGAACAGGTTCACCAGAGAGGTCATGCCATCTCCATTTTTGGAGGTTTTCAAGATCTGACTGGAATAAAGCCCTGGGCAATTTGGTCTGATCTTATAGCTGACCTCACTTTGGACTGTTGGACTACAGACCTCCTGGAGTTCCTTGCAAACTAAATTGTTCTGTGATTCTTCACATTGAGCTGGCTTAACACATTTAAGCTTCAGAAGTAATTATTTGGTGTATTGTTCTTAATTTACTATCAGTTAGATTGAAGTGACAGAAAGTACAKGCCCATAGATCAATGAAAATAATAATTCAGAATCAGGCACTGTAGCGCCTATACTCTTTATCAAGACTAGCCTTCAATAGTCTCTTGCAGAAGTTTCATTTTCTTTCCAACTAATTTGCTCAGAGGAAAGAACAATATTAAAGAGAGAATAAACTTCAGAACAGGTTACTTCTGCCAATGAATGCCTTTATCTAAAACAAAAAAAGGCAACAACAGACTGAAAAGGCAGAACAATATAGTCCAATAAACATAACAGGCTGCACTGTTTATGCAAGTATGTCAAAGAAAGTCTTATGAATGTTTAAGTAGCTTTAGAAACTGTTTTTCATATTTAATTCTACTTCATGTTAGGACAATATTTTACTCACCTCCCCAGAGGTCCAATTGCCACAGTAAGATTTCCTCCAAGTGTAAGATTGCCTCCTTTGGCAAAAGCTTCTACTGCTCTCTCATGATTCAATATTATTACTAAGTCTGAAACCTACAAAAATATCAAAAAAAAGTATTGTACTTTTCAAGAAGAAGGTTAGAATTATATCAGAGAAGAATTTTCTGTTTTGTGGGAAAATAGGTGGAAGCATACAAGATATTTCCTTCTCTCAAATAAAAACTAACTCTAGATTTATCAAGTTTTTAAAGAAGTTAGAACCTTTCATTCTACGCTCAGTCTTTCAGGCTTCTTGCAAAGAATTCTTTTGAAACAGTTTTCATAAAGTTGATTCTTTTTCAGCAAGACATTTTGAAACTAAAAATTCATTCATTTAGTGTTATTTTATTTTATTTTATTTTTAAGTCCCGATGTGGACAACATGACAAGAACAGTTCTAACAGGGTATCTTGATGCCCCGACTGACAAATTTTTATCTTATATAGCTTTCAGAAACAATTATGAATGCATTCTCAAGTGTGAATAGARATCAGATTAACAAAATCATTTTTAGCATTCCATAATTGAAGTGATAATAAAGACAAAGGAGAACATAATAAACAAAAACTACTTATTTGTCTGTCCAAAGAATAAGCAACAACAAAAGAAAATACAGATTTTCTCATTACCAAAAGCATTTTCATTTTCTTGTCAGGAAATAACTTTAATACATATATATTTATATATAATTTTCTTAAGTCTTGAATTTATGACATGTAGCCCATTTCTTCAAGAATTTAATAAAGCAAATCTCTAGAGAGCTAACAAGGTATTCTTCATTTGAATACTTCAAAAATGGGAGGAAAAAATCATTGTTTTTTGAAACACTATATTTACCTAGATTGTGATGTAAAATACATGTATAAATGAATTTCTATTTCTAGAATTGKTATTAAGCCGATGCCTACCAGTACTGTAAAACTATACCTCTCTTTAAATTAACAAGTTTCAGTAGAACTCTGCTATAACTCTCTTTTCAAACTAGGAAGCATTCTAAAGAAAGGAAGAAAGAAAGAAAACTTTCAAACACAAAAATAGCCCTATAAGAATCACTACTTAATTTGAAAGCTCAGTAAATGTGTTACATGTATTGGAAAAAAGAAAAAAAAACACTCAAAAACCTGACAGATGAATTAACTGGCACACCTGGGACTGATGCAGTACCATCTGTTTCAGAGTTCAACAGAGTGGATTACAGCCTTAGAGGCTTACCGTGATGGATTTTCTTTTCAAGAGATAACTTGGGTACTCAAAGACTCTTTGCGCCTGACCTTTCATCAGATGGACATGACTGAAACAGGGGTTCATAAGAATTTTCAACTTACCCCAAATTCCAAAAAATGACAGCAGGGAACATGAAAGGAAATATTATATTATTTGGGGAAAAAAAACCCACACAAAATAAAAGGGGTGGGGGGAGCGGGAATTGCCCTCCAGTACCTACAGTGTAAAAGAGCTCTTTGTTATTAGCCCATGGTAACCCCCACCCTATCCCAAACGAAAAACAGCTGATGTTATTAGCTTCTGAACTATCCAGGAACAAGGAGAGGACATCATCTGGGATTCTGCTACCTCCTCTACCCATAAAGATGATCCTGAAAATCAAATTTTATATTATTTTCTCTGATTAAAAAAAACAGTGATCAGAACCTTTGTTTAGAGAATAAGCTAAATGAATCCACAGTGAGAAAAGCTGGATTGAAAGCATTTAGATAAATTTTGAAATTAGTGTTTAGTTTGAGGAACCAAATTATTTTATTGTGAAAAACATGTAAGTACTATCAATTGTGAACCTGTGATTTCTTTCTTATGGCTTATAAACATGCACAAGTACCACTGCTTAACTATAATCTGTCCTATAGGAACAAAATTTAACAATTTCCACAATGTTTGAGCTCATAACTTGCTATAATAGTGCTGAATTGGAAGTGGGGCTCCTAAGCCATTTAGATATTTCTGAATAGTATTTATTACCTAGAACAGGAAAATAAAATTGTATTACAACTATACTAGAACAGAAATAGTACTTTGGAAAGTTGAATTACTAAAATATCAAACTAAGGACACAACAGTGTTCAGAAAAAAAGTCCTCTCAGAAATAGCTTCTGTGTATTAAAATTATTTTAGTAAAAATCAATACTAAATAGTTACATTTTTAAAATATTAGATGGAGAGATTAAAGGAAGTTTCATTGATCAGTCAAAGCATCAGAAGAGTTTGTTTCATTTGCCACAAAGGGAAAAAGCATAAAAAGCCCCTGGGGCTGAAAGTCAATGTTTGGTAATGCATTCAGATGCTGCAGTCATGAAAGTCAAAGAAAAGCCCTCACAAAAATTAGTAATTTTGTATTAACAGCAGCTTTTAAAAAGCATACATTAATAATAACTAAGATCACCCAGTGAACAATGAGGATGCAATAAAATATTGATTGGTTGCTCATGATGYGAGTACGAGATGCCTGGTTGCCAGGATATGGATGGCTGGTTAACTACAGGAGACATACCGGGGGCTCGCCTGTACCACACAGCTCAGCCACGCAGAGATTCTCCCAAACGGTAAATGCCCCTAGTAAGAGATCTTGTTGGCAGCATAACACTACATCTGATTTTCTCTTGGAAAATGACTCCTTTCAATTAGTAAAATACAAGCTAAACAGAAAGAAAAGGGAAGAATGGGAAAGAACGTGGGGGCAAGGAAGAAGGGAACAGCTGGAAGCAAACTAAGATGAAGTAGTCTGAGTCCTACTGAGTAAGAAGAGAAGGGAAGCAGAAGCAGAGAGCAAATGGTCAAGGCTCAGATCAGGCAGATTTTTTTTGAGTGTGTTACAGTCCCTTGTTTGACTGTTTCTACTGGCTGGAAATTGGCTCATTTTCTGCAGGATTTCTTCAGAGTTTCTTCACCAGTTTTGATGCTCCCAAAGTGAAGGGAGCATCAAAATCAATGATCAAGTCTGAGTAGAGAATATAAATGTGTGAAGTACAGTAGTACTAGCTAGACTCCATTTTACTCTAACTTCTATTGCTTTCACTGTCCCTTGCCAGATGGAGTCCCTGACTGCTCTTTAACAAAGCATTTGATACAATATTAAATATAGCATACTTATAATCAATTCTAGTTGGCTTATATGTGAACACTGATTGGAAGTCTTCCACAAGGGAAAATAATAAGTTTACTAGAAGTAAGAAAAGGAAATAGCTGTTATGTCACTTATTTTTATTTAAATATCTCCAAGCAATTAGATTGACAGGACCAAAAAAAAACAAAAACAAAAACATTTTGACCTGTATAAATGAATTTTATAATACTTCATTTAAACAAAAAACAGATTTCAATATCTCATAGACATTTAGATCTTTGTAAATATATTTTAATTTCTTACAAAAGGAAATTGTTAACAAGTATTTCAAATGTAAAATTGTACCTCAATTCCGATTTCAAATCCACCACCAAGGCCAGCAATTCCTATTGCAGAAGGAGCAGACCAGGCTGACACACAAAACAAGACACAAAACAACAGGAGTTTTACTTAAGTTAAAAGAAAGACTCAATTTATTGTTAGAATTCAAAAATGCTAATAAGTTTTCTATTTAAAACTGCATTCACAACCCCTAGAACACAGATGCCACATAACTATACTGTTTACCCCACTAGTAGGAATGTAAGAAGTGTAAATCCTTATGTACACAAAGTCTTTATCATACAGTTGTCCATTATTGGATATTATTGATTTTTTGAATAACATTTAAACTACAGATTTTTTTACTTCACTCACACTAAGACATTCACATACTTTTCTATAAAGATGCTGAAACTACTTACACCTAGTCAACAATAGGTACAAAATTTTGAAAACAACTTTCAAACCAAATGTTACCTACTAGGCTTGACTCTTCACATGTCTTATGTTGTATGCTGTGAAAAAAAAATAATGGAAACATTCTTTTAAATTATCCCATGAAGCACAAAAGAAAAAATCCACTTACTTCCATTTGGAAGACGGGCTAATACAATCCCACTTCCTCCTCGAGCAGTCACCAAAAATCCAGCCTTGATAACAGACAAAACTGCAAGGCCTTTGGCTTTAGCTATTACATGAGCTGCAACAGTAAAATCATTTAATAAAAATCTTTTAACAGAAATTCAGAGACGGGGAAAAATAAAATTATATTTAAGAATTTTGAACACAGAGTCAAAGAATCAAAGTAAAAGCTTAAAGAGAACCCAAAAAAAAAAAAAAGAAAAAAAAAAAAAATCCAAAAAAAAAAAAAAGAAAAATAGCATCTGCACTCCATGAAGAACCACAAAGTTGAGACACAGGTTATATTAGCTTGCACTGATCCCTACATTGCCACAGCTAGACTGCTTCAGCTACTCAAGTTAGTTCATATAGAATTAGTTTGCTTATTGCCATGAACACTGCATGCAAATTCACCCTTAGCAAGATGAAAAGGTCGTGAAGAGTTGGCATCCATGTCTCTACGGATTTCTGGAGAAGTCTGAATTTAAATCACAGTGACATGTAGCACCTGAATCAGCTTATACCATTAGACAGTGTTTGTGTCAAAATGTGATCATCCAGCAAGTCTTATTATAGACCTCCTAGAACACAATAGTTACAAATTCAAAACCACAACCAGCAGCACCAGATGAACGAGGACTCTAGAAGCACAGAATAACAATTGCAAAAATAAGAAAGTCAGTAGCAAAAAAGAGTGCTTGCCTTTCTCAAAGGAGAAAAGTAAAAAGATCTGTTTCCTTCCACTAATTTTCATCTTGCTAATTCTGATGAACACAGATAGTCAAGAACTATACTTACTATTCAAGGTTCTTCCTTAAGAATAGTCATACACAGGCCACGACCATGAGAGACTCCATTCAAAGTCTCCGTTGAGAGACAAAGCTTTCCTATGCTATGCTGATATGTTATGGTTGTAAACATGCAAGCAATCTCTCTCAGCAAATAATGCCTTCTTAGCATTCAGCAAACTGAACCACCTTTACTTTCAAAATACTTTCACAAAAGTTACTGGACTCCAGATCTTCATTCCTCTTAATGTAAATGTCAGCAAAAACAAGACACTTTTAGAGAGAGCAGGTTTTCAACACAGGGAAGAACTGGATAACAGGAGGTTTTAACTGAATCAAAAAAATGTCTTTACTCACGAGGTATGATTTTATCAGGTCCATTCCGGGAAGTTATTTCTGTAAATTCTCTTAATATTTTAGCTGCCTTTTTAGCTTCTGACTTCAAGTTGGAAGGTATAGGGTTATTCACTGCAAAACAAGAAAGAAGCAAGCAATGACATCTGTGGTCAGTTTAGGATAGTTCATGTGAAAATAAAACAGTGTAATTCGTATGGAAGAGGTTTTTCTTTAAAAATGAACAGCTGATCAAAAAACCCAGAAAACAGCAAAAACAAAAAATGGCTTTCTGAGTCAGACCAGAGTTTGTTTCTGACAGGCAGCAGATGATGTTACTTAGGAAGAATACAACAAGCTTGTTCTTTTCTGCAATCCATTCTCCTTCTGCTTCCTCAGAATCCACGCTAATTATATCAGGTGCTGGAGATGTACCCTTGGATGCCGCTTGTCAGTATTTCTTTATGAGCCTGTTGCATACAAATTTGTCTAATCTCTTTTTGAACCTGCTGATACTCTCTGCCTGCAAAGCTCCAGTAGCAGCAGTTTACTACCTACTACATCAAGAAATATTATCACTTTTAAATTGATCTCCTACTCATTACAGAGAACGCCTGCTAGCTCAAGTCTCAAAGTTTGCTGAACAACTGCAATCCACTACCTACACGATGTTATAAATAGCCCCAGCGCCCCAGCCTTTTCCATTTCTTCAGGCAGAGTCCCAGCCTTCTTAGCCTCTCTTCAAGGCAGTTGCTCCACCACTTTGATTACTCTAACTGTCCTCTACCATCACCAAGTCCATTTTTCTTCAAACTGAAAAGCGCTGATCAAGGAACGTACAGCACTGCAAGACTGTTTCTCTGCCTTCTCTACGAGATCTCTTCCTTTAGAAAGCGCCTACTTCCTGTTGAAGCAGCTGTCAATAGTTTTTCTCCAAGGGGATCTAACACAAGCACCTCTGCAGATTTCAATTGGAAAAAAGCAAGGATTATAGATAGATTATGTTTGCTTATAAAGTACATCACAGTAGTAAAAATGAGAATCCTAAAGTTATCCAAAAAATCCGCGAGGTACTAAATTTTACAGAAAAATGTTGATTTCACTTAGATCTAATAGATCTGCTGCAATTAACCAAGTACTGACCAGAATCAAGTATTATGAGTTATTAAGATTTTGCAGTATTATAAAGATTAAGTCCTTAAAAATATCAGCAGCTTGTTATCTTATATGATGGCTTCTACCTCTGTAGCATAATCATATTCACATAAACTATATTGTAGTATAGTAACATTTTGCCTGCAGTTCTGCAAAAAGAGGCCTTAACGCAGATTAAAAAAAGATAAAAGTCAATCTTAATTTTCAGTTCTACTAAAACAAAAAAAACAAAAAAAACAAAAAAACCCCAAAAAAACAAAACAAACAAAAAAACCCCACTCAACTACTTCTTGTTTTCCTGTCTGGACATATCAGCACTCACTATATTGAGGTTTATCAGAAATAAACTATCCTAGTAAAATAAGCACACAGAGTCAGCCTAAAGATTCATCCAGGCTCATGTCTTGTCTCTGAAAAGTGCTAGTCATAGTATTTCAACATTTCACTGTTCTTAAATTCACAAATGTATAGAAAAAACTGTGCACAGGAAAACAATTCCCATTCAAAACTTACCTATTTTTTATTTGCGGTCCTGAACATTTGTTCATCTCTATTCTAGAAAAAACATTCTCACCAAAAGCCATGAAGGTGAGAACTAAGCACATTTTGAAATTAAGTCAATGGAGCCTGGAGAGCAATTCAGCTCAGCCTAAATGAGGATGTAGTGGCAGGTTAGCTAAGTTTCCCTCCAGACTCCATTGACTGTAATAGTTACACATTTACTTTTTAAATTGAAGTCTATCCCTCCAGTCTACTCTTCAAGCAGGAAGGGAGACTCTCAAAACAAGACATATTTTGACAGCTGAGACTTTATATTAATTCCCACCGGTGAAAGTTTGCAGCAGTATTTTGCTTTGGTGAAAACACAGCAGGTATAACATTAGAGAACACGATAACAGTCATTGCAAAGTTGTGCAAAACTATCAATATCTCCGGGAACATACGGAAATAGATGTATAAAATGCAACAGACTCTAGATCGCAGTGAGATAACAGCTGGAACACACGTTAATTCTGTCCCCTATTCCTTTCTGTTTGGTATTAGAACAAGGGGATAGCCAAGTACCCATGCGCAGAGGGACAGGGGAAAGTGAAATTCTAAATTTAAGTGCTCAGGATTTTCAGGAAAATCTACAGGCATGGACAATTCCCTCAGGCTATAATGAGACTAAAACATTCAGTTGGTTTGCAGGAGTCTAGAACATATACTTCTTCTTTGTTTCACCATGCTAAGTACTGAGTACTGGGTACAAATCAAACAGAAGAGCAATTGCTTTTGATAGATTAGAGGGATAGTTAAACTGTCACAAACTACACTGGAGCCAAATGTTTCCATCTCCACTTAACTTTGAATTTTTAAGGTCAGAGGGGAAAAATTACTAACAGGCATGTTGTAAGAGGAAAAATAGGAAGATTTTCGATTTTGTATGCAGGAACACTGAGGCAGTTGCCAAAACCAAATCACAACGCCACTCTTCGAAAGAGGCATGAATAATAGCCATTTGCATCACCAGATGAACACTTCCGTATGTAGGTTTTCAACTTAACACATTTTGTAAGTCTACAAGTCTTGATTTTGGATAGAGTAAATCTTAACAGACAGCAAAAAGAACTGAGTGGCAGACAGGCTGTGTTTTAACTAAAGTAAAATGGATAGTTGCATGCATGATGATGCAGGACTCTTAGCAAAGTGATAAAGATTTAGGAAAATAAGATGTGTCTGCACTGATTATTGGAGATAGAAAACTTCACAGAGTAAAACCAAACATTAGCCAGGTTCTAGATTATAGAGAAATATAATACATTTCTGTATTCCTCTCACTCTCCTCTTCCTTAGCTCTGTATGCATTCTCTCCTTCCCCTTGTTTCTCTCTGGCCAACCTTGGATTTTGGAGGAACATCACCAATCCATTTCTTACTTCTAAAAAGAAGAAAAAAAATTGTATTTCAAGCATGTTAGGAGCTCCATCAGTTAAGTCCACTGAAAAAACATGAGATGTTTTTATATCTAAAAGACTCTGCAAAAAAAGAAGAGTAAAAAAAGCACTTCATTATTTTCCACTCACATCTTCAAATTCAGAATTGCTTCCGGAAGATTTTGTAGTTACCAGAAAGTAGCATGTGCATGCGTACATGAACAGTTTTGAAACCAGATTTTGGCTGCAGGTTTTAGGGCAGGAGGGATAGCGTCAAATAATGATTTGCAATGTTAACTTACAAAGTTTCACAAGATCATCTAGGCTAGCTTCATGTTCTTCCTCCCTGTTTTATTCTTATGCTGGTGCTTCTAGCTATCTACAGAACAGCAGTATCATTCTAAACGTTGCATTCCCAAATTAAGGTTTTGGACAGAAAAAATGCATTACTTAAGCAAATAGAAAATCATGCATTTCCACAGCAAACCCTCTAAAAGAGTATTTTTGTGCCATATGTTGTGGAGTTCTTTCACTGCCAGAGAACAAGGAAAGAGAGAGAGAGATTCCCCACCTAGCTGTATATGGCAAGTATGAGAATAACCTTACATCCCACCCTCAAAAAAACAGCAGTCCCTTCACCTTCTGCCTGTATTACTTGTTGCCTATGCCAATATTACTTCCGCATCACTTCGGTATCTACAGGAATTCAAGCTTGCACTGTCCCTTGCTTTCTTCCTTCCTGCCACAGATTTAAGCAATCCAGGACTATTTTTCTGAACTAAAAAACAATAGGATTTGACAACATTTTAGCAGTTTCTTCACATGGAGTAAGACCTACATGTTTTCAGAGGCAGACTAAGGGTGACTCTGCTAAATTGATCGGCCTAGAGTGGGATGAGAGGGAAGGAAAAGAGGAAGAGGGTAAACACTGTTTCTCAGGATTGCTGTCAATTAGAGAGTTCAAAACTGTGTCTTGTAAAGATTATTTTCAAGGAAGAGTTCAATTACTTCTACTAGTACAAGTAAGATGACTTACATTCAGACTTTAATTTAGACAGCAGCAGACACAAAATTAAAGTGACTTTACTTTTGGTAAGTGAACAAGACACAGAAAGCTTTTAGCAACAATGGATAGAGTCAACAAACCAAATGATGAAAAACTTTCAGCACTGCAA
This sequence comes from Rhea americana, assembly GCF_003343005.1. Classification (NCBI taxonomy): domain Eukaryota; kingdom Metazoa; phylum Chordata; class Aves; order Rheiformes; family Rheidae; genus Rhea; species Rhea americana. The sequence goes on from NW_028186650.1 coordinate 120,402, forward strand.
ACCAGCACGGTTACTCAAAGTGGCTACCATGTAAATAACGGAACTCAGAGTGGGATGCTATGGAAATAATTACTTCTGTACTATTGCGTAAAAATTAAGAAATTGACAGGATGCCTATAAGAGTCCTGAGGAACTGATGACATGCTAAAAAATAATAATAATAATTATTGATAATAGGATGCTTTAAAGCCTGGCTAGACTAATAAAGCCTTTTTGAGATTAGATTGCTACAGCCAGGCTGCAGTGCCACAGCTAAAGCTGTGGTGATAAATTATTAAATTACTGAGGAAATGGGAAAGTCTGGCTCTCTTTCTTAGGCTGTATCACATAAATTCAGGATTTTATTAACAGAACATGAGATTAAATAAGGAATACACAACAATTAATGAACAGAAGGCAAATCTTAATGGTTAGATTTATAGTGTRGATGAGGCCTCATTCTTGTTAAATTTTAGATCACTTTCATAAAACTTTGTTCAAAGCAGAAGAACAGTAAGTATTTTTCATTAAAAAAAAAGCCTAAGTGGAAAAATCACACAAGCATGTCAAAGACAATCCAAAATTAGTTATTTACTTTTTGTTAAAAAAAAAGTACAGGGGAGGTGTGACTATAAAAATATTAGTCTTTGTCCCAAACTACAATATAATTAAAGTGATGAAAGACTAAATTGAAGGTCAGGGGCAGGATCTTGATTCTACATATTTTAATTGTTGTATAAACAGAGAAAACCATAACAGGGATTGCTGGCACATCAAAAGTAGTTTAAACTTCTGTTCACTCAAACTGCTCATTCCCCTCAAGCTTACATTATGATTTGAACTGTATTTTTTTTCTTAAAACCTAATTAGATATTACACAAGTCTGTTGAACAAAACTTATAGAAATATCTGATCTTAATATAAATACTGTAAGAAATATTTAGAAACAAGCAGAAGTTCTATACTCAGTTTACCCCTCCAGTGACATAAATAATAATACTGTAGCACTATCTTCACTATTAGCTTTTAAGTATGCATATATAATTGTCTAGTTTGTATTCAAACAGTGTTCAGGAAAGAGGTAACAAGAAGCAATAAGACAATAATTTCCATCAGGAGCACATACTGACTGATGGATTTGGAATGCTGCGACCAGTGAATGCTCAGCTGGGAGCAAGCTTCATTTACACTGCTGCTTGTTGTTGAAGGGAGAAGATATTGAGCATATGTGAGTCAGCAACACAAACCCCATGGGGGAATATCACACCAAAATTGATTAACTGCTTAATTTGTAAGCTGATGAGGCAAGTGCGTCAGCCTCTAATTTACATTCTGACTAACAGTAATAATGTGTTGCCTGAACATTTGTTGAAATTATCTGAGCAAGGTATAATAAAGAATAAATAAAACCTTTTTACTTAGAAGTCAGAACTAATTCTCATATAACCAAAATTCTGCTGAATACATACAGATGCAATAAAAGCATGGTGGCATTATGAGAACTTGAACATCAAAAGTACAGTTTTACAAACGACTGTTGATAAAGTGGAAAAAAAGCCTAGCGTGGATGGAAACTTATTGTTTCTTATTTGTATTATACGTATGCTGCCCATGTATTGGCACTGAAGTATTTTGGTGGAAGTTTGTTTATTTTTGTTTACAAGCAGAAGAAAAAAAAACAATGGCAAATACCTTCTAAAAGCTTCAGGTAATAATTCAAAATCTTCACTTAAAATAAGTCTAGAAAAGCGCAAGAATACATTAAAGTATAGCCAGTTTGCAAATATCCATGGTTACTGCAGTAACGAAACCCCCCCAAAAGTCAGTTTGAACAGAGAATGATCAAGAATATTCATAAATATGAGAACTAACACAGTCATGAAAGGTTAAAGGCGAACATTTTATGGGAAAGAGAAACCTGAAAAGCAAGACTTTGCAGTGCTTAATGATGCATTTCAGTTCAGCATGACAATGAAAGAGGTCAGCGTAATTTTGGTTTCACAAACATGTAACATCTTGGTACTGTGGTAGCCAAGATCTAGCCTTGGGATTCATCTGATACTCCGAGTTTCTAGAACTGTGTGCCAGATGTGTAGTGTAAGCATTCTGCTAGATAGAGAAGTAGATCTGGAGTACTGGCCAAGAAGCACATAGTAATTAGCAGACTACATTAAAGATGTCTCCCTTTGTCTCCTTCCATTTATTTTTTCATTTACTTCTTCCTATGCTTAAAGTAGTAGACAGCAAAGCAGCACAGGTCAACAAGGGGTCAGGAAAAGATCAGAGGAACCCAAGGAGGTAGTGGTATACGCTGAGAAAGAACCTGAGAAAGAGGAGAGAACAAAATAGTCTAAATAAACAATAGTTCCCTTTAGCTGAGACCCAACTGGCTCCTGCAGTCAGCACCTGAGCTCCATACACGTAACAGACGGAGTATTTCCTCGAGATCTCAAGAGGCATGAGAGAGGAGGCACCAAAATACGCACTTTGACCACCCTGCTGGAAAGCCTTTACTATGAACAGGATGGCAACAGGAGTCTAGGAAAGCAGCAGGGGCATGAGAAGGTAGCAAACGTCGGYAGGTAGGTTCACGCCAATTGTTCATGTTGTACAATTCTGTCAGTGGCATTTGGAGAAGAGAAAGTGAGACAAATGCGTAGCAGTAGGCAACAGAAAATACATTAGCGTAAGGTAATGGAAACAAAGTTGGAAAGAAGAGAATGGGCTATCTGTACAGTGTAGCCTCATACTGATTTCATGCATCTGTACCGTGCTTGCTATCACGTGGATTCCTGAAAATTTACCAGTCTTTATGCAATACTATTCCCCAACACATATGGTGTAAGTACATAGTGCTACGTGACAGTTAGTAAGAGTTCTGGCAGGGCACAAGTACTTCAGCAGGAACCACATGGCCTTGCAAAGTGGGAGCTGAACTGCAGTTAACACTAGAAGACTCCATATGGTCATTACTTCAGCAATTTGTATGCGCCTTTGTACTCCTAAGGGTTTTTGCACTGTGCGATGTGTAACTACCTTTTCCTCCTTCCCCATCCTGGATAACAGGAAGTTTACTGGACAGTATTTCATTAGTTAAGCTCTTAAAAATCTGGTGGTGGCAGTGTGGAGRTGGGATAACAGAGCAGAAGGTGGTCTACAGAACCTGTAGCATTCAGCATACAAAACAAGCAGCTGGAGGAATTTAAACGTTAACCTAAGACAGAAGGAAATTTAGAATAATATTATTTTTCTTGTMAAACATTGCTTTGGAAACAAGTGAAATGGCACTTAAAAATAAAGCTTAAAAATTAAACTTCTGTATGTTAAAAACAGATTGTTTTCCTTTGTTTTACCCGCAATAATCTAAAGTTGACCGACAACCTTTGCACAGGTAAAAACATATGAACATACTGGAGTTACAACTAAATCTACCTTTCAAGGAATCAAATATGGAAAAGGAATGTCACATAAAAGAAGACAGTAGCTTCTCTAAGAGAAAAATATCCCAAAGATTATATTTTAAGTAAGAAAAATGAATTTCACAGAAAGACTTACAAGATTTTGAAGATTTGTGGTAAAATTGTGGGGAAGGCTGTAATAAGAAATCATTCAGAACTTACGAAGCTTACATTTCCAAAACACATTTTTAGAAATGGTTCACTTGAGGGGAAAAAAGAAAAAAGACAAATACTATTTTCAGAATTATCATTTCTAAAAACTTGTATGGAACTTCAAACTGCAACTGTGTACTTATTCCAAGGCAGCCAAAAAGTCAGAGACAAACAAACAAACAAAAATCCAGTCCTCTGCATTACATTTGGCTGTTGCTATGCAAATACACAGGATGAAGTCAAAATGRAAACTAAAGAATCGTAAGTATTTATTCAGAAAAGAACCACTTCAAACAGAAGCCTTTCCACTGATAAGAATTATGGAGCTAGAGAACAGGTTATCGAGAACAAGTTTCTTCCTTTACTCTCACCTCTGTAAGACTTTTTTTTGTATTATTTTTATAATGTATTAATGTCAGTTCTGGAAAATAAAACACCTCTGAAGACAACCCCAGGGAATCCAATACTATTGGAGACATACAATTGTGGCAACTCTGAACTCCTTAAAGGAAACTGCTCTATTACTCCACTGCCCCCAAACTCTGCTTTTCCTGTTAGCTAGTGTTCCAAGCTAAACTGCTCTTACTCCTTCTCAGTATAACACTGGTTTAGGGTTTTCTGCTACCACTTTATTGAAGGGGACTTCTCCTTTCTGGCCAAGCTTTTAGGCTGCTGTCTCCTAAACACAGGGAATTTGTAAATTGAAGCCTACCAAGACAAACTAAAGTGTTAGCCAATGATCAGCTACCTCTCCGAAAGCAAAACAAAATTTACTTAAAATGCAGTAATCATAAAMTAACATGTCCAAAATAAGCTTAGCCTCTGCATAGGCTGCTTGAATAAATTAAATGATATGAAATGTGATAATAGTATTTATGTCTGTTAGCTACACCAGTGTAGGTATTTTCACATATAAAGTGTCCAAACACATACAAAGCTTTAGACAGAGATACCTGCCAGTGTTGGTAGTCTGCCTTCACTGCTACAGCTTTTTCCATCAGTTAATATGTGCTCTTATGATGCCGGAGCTCATAAACAAAATTGAGATTGCATATAAAAWTAACAATAAAAAGTCAGTTTCACTGTATGTGCATATGTTTTTACTTTTCTCATGAAGAGCAAAGAACTTAACTAATCCAAACAAAAAAGGGTATCACTTGATAATAGGATATCAGTCCTCAATCACATTTTGAATTAACTATTTCCTTGAGAAAAATCAAAGAATTTGAAAAAAAAAAACCTGAAACACAGTCCCCCACATTATCAAAAGGATTTGATGAGTTTGTTTCCCAGCAGGTTCTGTACTCAAGTCAGCTTGGAGAAAAAATCAAGTTGAGACACTGAATTTCCTCTAATTTCTTAGAAGGATGAACTTTCTGATGAGAGTTGGAATATGCCAGAATAAAATGATACTGAATGTATACAAGACACTTTAAAGAAAAATGGGTTCACTTTGTATAGGCATGATGTTTTAACTAGGTGATCTTCCATTTCTGATCAGCTGTGGTATGTGAAGATAACTAACTGCCTGAGGCACAGGTGAGTCTGATGATTTGTTCTGGAAAGCACATCACATATCTTTGTTCAACCCCATGAAAAGCAGAACAGAGGAACATGTGTATACAAATCTTTAAAAATTCTTGTAACTTCTAGCAACGACAAGAACCCTAAAATCCCAAGTTCAAAGTTCTACATTTGAGCTGTAGCTTGGCATGAGGAGAAAAGGTAACCCACCCACAAGAGTTATAGGGAAGACATCAAAATACCTACCAAGAAACTAAATGTTCTCTTACACAGAATACCTCTGATTATATTTGCTGGTAATTGCTTACTCAAATGTAATCAATACAAAAGCCTTTTAAGTTGCTGGGAGGGTTATTAAATGTTGGTAACCAGAACAAAGATCACTGGTTATGAGTGGATTCTTCAAATTCTCACTTCTGAGATGCATGATGGCTGGCCAGGGGAGGGAGAATCTTTAGCAAAAGAATCTTTAGCAAAAAGAGCTACTAGTAGAGTTTGTGTTTTGTTACATGTTTTTGTGAACTAAAAACTTCTCTTTCTTAGACCAGAAATACTAGACAATATGACCAGAACAGATATAACTGGAGTACAAAGGAAATATGGAGCACCTACATGCAGTTTATACACATTATTATCTTCTATTAATCACCTGAGCCTATATTAGCGCATCTCAACACTGTAGTTTAGGACCAACGTTAGGCAAGCAAGTTACCTGCCAATACCTCTTCCAACTCAGTTGGTATAGAAGACACCCTGCTTAGTGTCACTGAACATTTGTTGTATTAGCTTTAGCTTAGTGCAAATGAAAACCATAAATCTAATCATAAGTAATAAAGCAGGGGACTAAATGAGCATTATAACACTGATACACTACTAAACCTTTCACTCAAGAATTTCCACAAGAATTCTATGTCAAAAAAGGCCAGAAAATGAACTACACACTACATAAAGCATTTAAACAACATTAACTTAAACGTCAGAAGCACATAACTGAAACAAGTCTACTGTCCTCTACTGAAGCTGAAGTGGCCCAAGACATGAAAAAAATCCCTCAGCTTCCTGATGACAAAGAACTGACTGACACTCAATTTGTGCAAACACAGTCAGAAAAGACTATTTTCAAGGATAAAAAGACACTGGAATACTGATGCAACAAGCACTAAAGGCAGTTACCTCGGGGTTAGTCTGAGACTCATGAGTGAACTCCTCTAGGAATTAGTACTACGAGAATTGCAGGCTTCTGCTCAAAGTGCTCCACCACTCCTACCCACCTTGCCGCCCAAGCCCTGCAAGATGTGTAGCTGAAACTACCAACTCCTTCTATATACAGTTATTGTAATGTGTTTGATGTGTAAACATTTGGTATGAAAGGGGCTGGGTACTGTACACTAAGCAAGTGTACACTAACATGACTGAAGTTAAATAAGAGCTAGAAATTCAGTTCTGCCTATCTCTCCTCACTCTATTATAAGTGCTGGTACGATATGTTAAATTTAGACATGGAGATAAGGGGAAAATCTCAAAGAGAATCCCATTTTTGGATTGCTAATTCTATTTTCATCATGAAGAATAAGCTTCAAGGCAATCCAAGCAGGTAAATAAGTAAAATAAGTACATTGATATTTAAACAAGAAAACTTTGAGTAAAACAAAGTTGTGCTTTTAAGAAGAGAATCAAAAAAAAATCCACACCACCCACCATCTTGTTTCATCTTCTCTCTAGGGATGGAAGCATAGAGAGAACAAACACATAACATGACAGTCAACATGCACTACAAGGCAGCTGCATATACTACCACAGTAACCTACATGAAAAAATATTTGGGCAGTCTAACAAAATACAGATACCAGCCATTCCCTGCAGAAAATATTTAACTATCACTAAAACAGCTATGCTTGTTCTGTCCCTCCCATTTCTCCTTTTCATAGATGTCCCAGTTCCCTATGTGCTTCAGTCAAATTTAACTAATTAGTGATTCCCACAGTTAACGTAACTTCTACAATTAATTTGACAGAAAACACTTCTTCAAATAAAAAGGAATAAAGAATGTTAAAAAAGAATCAGAAGATTAAAAGTACATGTTTGGTATTTATTAATCAACAGTTTGAAGAGCTCTAGTTTCATCTAAACTCTTAGGTTGCCTTGTCCATAATAGCATTTCTCTCAAATTAAGTCATACAGCCTATTCTCTGCTGCAGTCTTATATGGTCTCTTACAATAATGTTACAGACGTTCAGAAAAAACAGAGTTATCATACCAGAAAAAAAAAGTTATCAGCAGTGAAAAACCATGATACAAGACAAAGAACAACGGTGAATTTAGTTATTGCCTATTGCAATGGTATGAAGTTGAAATTAACTGAACAAGATATAGACGGACTCTCTTMTACTGCTAAAGAATGGAAATGCAGAACACTTAAGCCAACAGCTTCCCCTCCTCCAAAGATAATATGAAACACTTATTCTCAATCTTGCAGCTAGCCACACCTACACATTAACTCACCAAACATGTCTATAAAAAAGCCCCGTACAGGTGCCAATCCTGCAAAGATCTACACACACACACATATACACACATATACATACTCATACACAAGGTTTTACATGAACTCCAGAGTAGTCTTTCAAAACTCACTTCCTTACACAGTCTCGCTTTTCTCTTCCTCAGCCCACACCTGCATGGCAAGGGAGTGGTAGGGAAACGTATTTCCTATATTGGTGTCTCAAGCAACTTTATTTGATAGAAAGCAGGAACAGTGGCACTCAACATTACTCAGTTTATGAAAYATAATAGATCTTTGTGTGAGAACTACACAGCTGACTTGTCTTACCCTTCTCTTCTCCACTAAGCCTGTATCTGATAGCTGAGCAGTATTGTGGCCCCTTTCTGAATTCACCACCTTTGCATTCCTGACACCTGCAAGGGACCAGTGCTACAGCGGAGTGACACAGTGCTGAGAGAGAAGAACCAAGGAACAGTGGATATAAAACGAATGCTTCTGAACACAAACTATTTCCATTGCAAAGAAAAAAAATGCAGTTGGACARACACAGTTATGACAAACACGTCATATATAGGCCAGTATATGAAGCTAGATAAAAGGAAACGCACAATTAACTCAATTTTGGAGAAAATATACTTGATAAAAGATTGTCAGGTCATAATTTTTAATTATTAATCCCTCTGCTTTGAAAGTCTCAGATTTTGCATAAAGTTAAAGTTTTACATTTTTAATCTCCAAACTACATTTTGACTGAAAAAAACAAGGCGAGCTCGTCTTCAAAGCAGCAGAGGCATCCAGCCCTCGGCCGCGCCCTGTCAGCGCCGGGCTGGGAGGGAGCCAGCGTTACAAAACCCAGCTGGAGCCGTGTGGCAACCCCGCAGATTAAACCACACACAAGGAGGGGAAAAAAATAAAAACAAAAACCAGGCCGCTCTGGTCAGCGCCAGCCTAGTGGGGCCGAAGCCACGCTGGGTGTTTCTCACATTTCTAGTCTGGCGACTCACCACATGCTGCCGCTGGCGGGGGGAGGGGTGGGAAAGTGGGGAATCAACGGACAAGCTGAGCCCCGCTGGCCTTTCAGGAGCTCGTCGCTCCGTGCGTGCCAGAGTTTGGCACCGGGGACACCCGCCGGGGCAGCAACCCGCGGGCCGGCGCGGAGCTCGGGGCGCTCTCCCGGGCGCTGCGGGCCGGGCCCTGCCTCCGCCTCCCTGACCCTGGCCGGCGCTCCCGCCTCCCCCCCGAGCGGGCGGCCGCCGCCGCGGGACCCTCGGCGGCGATACTCACTGC
>NW_028186650.1:129465-139109 GCF_003343005.1 Rhea americana
CTGTCCGCCCCGCCCCGCCCTCTCCTCCGCGCCCGGGCGCGCGCGCGGCCCCACTGCCCCCCACCAAGCCCACGCAGGCGCGCGCGCGCGACCCCACCGCCCCAAAGCCCACGCGGGCGTTTGTAGTTTTATGTTTCATCTCCCCGCTCGTCCCGCGAAGCAGGCAAAAGACGAAGTCGGCTAAAGCGACTGGTGCCGTAAAGCGAGGCGCAGGCGGTGCGACAGGCTGGCGGCGGGAAGGACCCGTCTCTCGGCGCGGCTGGCGCGAGCGAAGATGGCGGCGGGGGAGGTGAAGTCGGTGCTCTTCGTGTGCCTGGGTGAGCGCGGCCGGGGCCGGCGGACCCTTTCTCGGCCCCCTCCTGCTGCTGTCCGGGTTGGGGGAGGCCGGGCGAGGGCGCAGAGATAACGGGAGCCGTGGGTGTTCGCGGGGAGGCGGCTTCGGGGCGAGCTGGTCCCGCCTGGCGGGGCTGCCGGTAGGCCCGCCCCGGCTGCCTCCCAYGTCCCGCGCCCCCGTGGCGCAGGGTGCCTAGCGGCAGTTTGTGGCCGGSTCCCCGGAGGAGGGTCGGGATAGTGCCCGAGGAGGAAGGAAAGAAGCAGAAAATAGCATCTGTGCCCTTCTCCTGGGCAAACGTTTATATCAGAAATAGGTCGGAGCGATCAAGGCCAAACAGGACTGGAAGTCTAGTGTTGCTAGATACAACCATTTTATGTGGGGAAGAGCTGACCCTAACCGTGTGTACACAAACCTGAGCTCTAAATTAGCTATTGCTACTCAAGAGTAACATTGAATGGTTTTTGCGAATAGCTTTTTGGAACTGTTAACTCAGTGTTTAGCTTCTAGAATAACAGGGAGGTAATGGAGAATCAACCAGCAAATGTTGTCATGCTACGTTTCTGCTGCATTACATCATGGATATGGTTTGCAGTTCTGATCACCTGATTTAAAAAAAGGAGAGAGAAAGATATAAAGAGCGATTGAAGTTAATTGAACAATTTGTCTATAAGAAGAGAGTAAGTATACTTGAACACTTAAGAAAAACTTGGTGTAGTGTGGAGATGATTTTGATCTATGAAACCATGGCCGTTCTGAATGACATGAGAAAAATCTTACTCATTTTTCCTGCAACTTAAAGAATTGTCCAAATGAAGAATTAGGCAACATATTTTTTTTTAATTGCTTATATTTCTGAATCTCATGTCTCAAGATGTTATGGAAAACAAGTACAAATGTGTTCAAAAAGGGTTTGGTTCAAAAAAATTAGTTGCTSGTAAACAAGATCATCTTCTTGCATTTTCATGAGCAACAAATTCCTAACCTSATTGCTGGGAGGATGACGTTAGAGAAAACATCTATAAAATAGAGTAAAGCCACATGCTCTTTCACTAAACACCTGCTTAGAATCTCTCTTGAGGACAGCAAGTTAGATGGGTCTTTGATCTAATTCAGTTTTTAATATCTGCTGCCTAGCACTTACAGTCTCACCTGTGTGGTGGGATTTGATCCCTGTGAATCTCTGGAGTTTTCACTGTTTTTTTTAATTGRATAGAGTTTTGTTATAAAAACAAGGAAACTTGTTACTGGTTCATATATATATATACTATCTGCTTTTCAGCTGTAATAGAGGAGATTCAACTAATCTCCTTAGCAAAGCAAGAGTTTAGTTTTGTGAAATATGTTCTGTTGCCACATTACAATAAAGTTAACCCTTAGTAATAACTTTGGGAAAATATCCTTTAGATAAGGAGTTACCAGTTGCTGTTTGGAGCCACTGGACTAGGCATACCTCTTAGTATAAGGATATCTAGTCCATCCTTCTCTCCTAAGTTCTAACAACAGTAATCCTCCCAGATTATCCATATGATCCATATGTATGATCCATATGTATCTATTAGTCYGTAAGGCCATGATAGTAATTTGCATGTTAACAAGTTCCGAGTCCAGTTTAGTTCTTRAGAACCCATTTTTAGTGAAAGTAAATAATAGTTCTGGTATGAAAATGATAAATTATATTGAGTTTAAGGWAAAGGTGAGCAAGTTAAAAGTCCTGATGTTAATGGGATGATGTTTTTTAATAAATGTTGCAAATATGTTTGAAATTTCCTCTTCTACCTTTTTGGCTTATGAAAAATACCTAATGGTAGGTTTTGATAGGCATTTGGCACAAAATGCTAGTTTAGATGACAAACACTACTTTTTTTCTATGAGATTCTATATATATATATGTATATATATCATCTCTAATGGTTGAGCTCTAGAAATTATCTTAATATAATGCCATATTATATAAAYAAGCTTCTGTCTTTCAATTGACTTGTCCATAATAACATGACAACCTACATGGATATAGTAAAGAAATTAGAAACTGGTCTACTGTTAGATTTCAGTACATGGAGGAATATTGTTAAGACAACTGGAAGTAAGCAAAGTAGCAAAGTTTTTTTTTTTTTGGTCCTCAAAAAACTGATGGTTGGTATGAGCCACTGAATTTTGGTGGCATCAGACATCAGAGATATAGGTTGCATAAAATCTTATGTAAAGTGACAGTAAATTGATTGAGTAGCCAGTAATGAGGAAATTAGGTTACAGTTAGAGAGAGATTAAAGTTCCTCATTAGTGATTATTGAACATGTTATGCTTTTTACATATAGGGAAATTCAGAGCTTCATGGAACAAAATGCAGTTTATAGCTGCAGAATGGAAAGGCAGTAGCTTGAATAAGGCATTAAAGAGGTTGTCATAAATAACTACTGTAATGGGATTTCTCAGCATGCTGACGACAACTAGTGCAATTTTTGGATAAAGAAAAAAATGTTGGAAGAAAGGAAAATTTGTTGCTTTTGTGCATCATTAGTAGGATAGCTGCTAGAATATAGTACCTTATTCARTCTGTGATTCAGAATGACACAAAAGTTTGAGAGAGAGTTGATAGCATGGTCATAGAAGTGATCTTGGAAAATAAGATTTTGATGTGTGTGTAAAAAAGGTTRGGAGTCTGATCATTGTGAGTAGAGGCTTATGTGTTGAAAAATGTTRTTATTATTGAGGAGCTTGGGAAGCTACTGGCTTTCTGGGAAAAGCATAATGATCTAGTTGATAATTGAAAATAATTGTTGCAGGAAAAGAATTTTAATTTTTGAACATCCACRTGATTAGCTGGTGGTTTGAGTACCGTGATTTCTGGTGACTGATATAACTATTGACATTGATTATATTGACAAAACCTCCACTGAGTAGGGAGTTAGACATCTAGGACACGTTTAGACGCTTCAATTTTGATGTCTTGAACTCAAATTTGGTTGCCCTTGAATTTCTTATTCCAATATATTTATGCTAATATTTAACTTCTCTGAGTAATTCCACTCTGCATTTGTAGGGGSAAAATATGTGGAAGTTAGGTTGTGCCACTTAAGTTGTTTGTTACATTCTTAGCTCTTCCGGATTAAGAATGATAGTAGGAATGTTAGCTATGCAGCTGACAGAGAGTTGAAAGGACAGGGAATGTGGACCAAGATCAGTCTTGAATGGTTTTGTACAAAGCTAATTGAGTGCTAAGTGTCATCAGATAGACTTAAGAGAAGATACGGTAACACAGCTGGGAATTTTGACAGTTAGGCAAGAATTTCAGTACATGGAGTAAATAATGGGCTTTAAACGTGTGCTGAAGAAATGGACCTGATGCTAAACTGATAAAGCAAATGATACCAGAAAGCAGTACTAAAATAACTCAGATGAACTGACTATCTAAGGAAAAATAAACAGAATTAAAAACTAGATTTTTAAATGTGGGAGGATGAACGCTTCTGTTAGAAATAGAAAATAGGATAACAAAGGAAGAAAAAAAGAATTGCATTTGGGGAAGGTGTAAAAGAGCTGGGTAAGGAACAGTTAAGATATAAAACAGCTTGAGAGAATAGATGACAAGATCAGCAGTACTTGGATTCACTTATTTGATGCCATCACTAAGAAGAGGCAGGGCCTATTTGACTTTAAAARTGAAAAACTTAACCAAAAGGTGGCCGTCCTGTCTACCAGATGAGCTGTGGACACAAGCCTGAAATGGATACAAGTCATCTTTTGTGTTCTTTTTGGCACTGAGTGGAATAAGAACTCTTGAGAATGTATGGGCTGTTTCAATCGATAATCGTCATGTTCTGGTCCCCAGAAAATGAGTGACAAAACATGATTGTAAAAGTGATCGACAARTAGGTCCGGCACTGATTCGATGAGTGAGTTAAGGATCTTACCCTGAGTCATCATTTGGAGATGGTTGTAGGATTTACTTCTATGAGCAGACTCCATCTGGGTACTTCAGGTACTAGCTTTCTGAGCTTGAAAATGTCACTGTAGTTTAAAAGCTTGAAATGTAAAAAATGGAGAGAGAAGATAGAAATTCAGAGAACTTTCATACCAATATCTTGGTAATCATATCAGTCAGAAATACTAAAAAAGGAAAAAGGAATATCAGTGGGCAGGAGGATAGGAAGTAAAGATACGATTAATGATAAGGAAGGGGTAGGTAAGATTTAAGGAAAGTATAGTTAAAGTCCAAGGAGGAAGGTTATTCCATATGAATCTTTTTGTGAGATCTTCTGTTCATTCCTCAAGCACTTGTCGATCTGTAATTTAGGAAGTGCTATGCACATGCAAGGAACCTGGACAAAGTATGGAAAGACAGATGTAGGAAGTAAATCTGGATAGCACATGGATCTAAAATCTGGTGGGGAAGTGATCATGACTGGAAAAAAACAGTTGAAGCTTGTGTGTTACTCAAGATCCATGAGGTAAGGTAGTGCTTTACATTAACAATGGGAAGAACTATAGCRTAATGACTAGGAGTAATGTGGATAAACATAATTGGTTAGTATGAAAATAACACTGAAGAGKATGGGGGGAGCAAAGCTCTTAAGTTAGTTACGGAATTGTGCCTGTAGTCCGCAGGAATAGATTTGAATGGAGATGGCAGTACTATAATAGTATTTGTTCCTCTGGTAATATCTGGAATGTGTCAGCATGGAAGACACTGATTTTCAAGTCACAAACTAGGTAACAAGTTTGTTTAAAAAAGAATATAACCGTATTTTCTAAGTATTGCTAGAAGTGGTAGCTAATGTATTTAATTAGCCAGTGATCATGGTGCCATCAAAGGATGATAAGGCATTTATTTTAAGTAGTGAGAACACTGTAGAAGAGTGAAAATAATTTGGATCGTGTTCTAAGATGATTCAGTTCAGGTAATGACAAAGGTTAAACAAACCTAAAAAAAAACATGAGGGATTTACTTCCAAAAGTTGCTTTGAAATTGTGAAYGATAGTTAATGAATTAGTAGGACCAATAGTATTTTAGTGTACATCATTATTTGTTACAGAAATTTTAGGTGTAGTGATGAAATTTGCTATGATTCTATAACTGCGTGTGCATAGAATAGTTGAAATTGGAAGCTATCTCTGGAGATCACCTGGTCGAAGGCCTCTTGATCAAGTAAGGTTAGCTAGAGCAGGTTGCCCAGGACCATGTCCAGTCAAGTTTTGAATATCCAAGGATGGAGACTTAACCTCTCTGGGCAACTTGTTCCAGTACTTGGTCACTCTCACTGCAAAAAAGTTTTTCTTAGATTCAAACGGAATTGCCTGTGTTCCGGTGTGTGTCCATTGTCTGTCACCCTATTACTAGGCACCACTGAAAAGAGTCTGTCTCCATCTTCACCCTCCCTTCAGATATACATATGGATGAGATCTCCCTGAGCCTTCTCCAGGCTAAACAGTCCCAGTTCTTTCAGCTTTTCCTTATCTGAGAGATGCTGCAGTCCCTTCATCTTTGTAGCCCTTTGCTGGACTCGCTCTAGCAGGCCCATGTCTGTCTTGTACTGGAGAGGCCAGACTTGGACATAATACTCCAGCTGTGGCCTCACCAGTGCTGAATAGAAGGGAAGGATCACGTCCCTTGAACTGCTGGCAACACTCTGCCTAATGCAGCCCAGAGTACTGTTGGCTGCCTTTGCTACAAGGGACATTGCTCGCTTGTTCATCAGTGATCACCTTGTTGTCCACCAGGACTCCCTGGTCCTTTTCTGCAAAGTTACTTTGCAGCTGATTGGCTCTTAGCGTGTACTGGTGCATGGTGTTATTACTCCTCAAGTGCAAGGCTTTGCATTTCCCTGTGTTGAACTTCCTGAGGTTTCCATCTGCCCATTTCTCCAGCCTGTTGAGGTACCTCTGAGTATCAATGCAACCTTCTGGTGTACCAGCCTCTCCTTACAATTTTGTATCATCTGCAAACTTGCCAAGGGTTCATTTGGTCACATCATCTGGGTAGTTAATGAAAATGCCAAACAGTATTGGACCCATGATCAACCCTTGGGGGACACCATTAATGACTTGTATTTGTGCTGCTCTTCCCAACGCTTTAAGTCCAGCAGGTCAGCAAGTTTACAGTCCACCTCACTGACTTATTTTCTACCCTGTAGTTCATCAGCTTGTCTATGAGGATGTTACAGGAGACTGTGGAAAGCCTTACTGAAGTCAAGGTAGACAACATCCTGCCCTCCCATCATTCACCAAGCCAGTCATTTCATTGTAAAAAGCTATTGGGTTGGTTAAACACAGTTTCCCCATTTTAAATCCCTGATGACTACTCCAGATAACTTTCCTGTCCTTCACGTGTCTGGCAGTAGTATCCAGAATTACTTGCTCCATCACCTTTCCAGAGATCCAGGTGAGGCTGACCAGCCTTCAGTTTCTTGGGCATTCCTGTTTGCCCTTGAAGATAGGGCTGACATTTGCAGTCCTCAGAAACTTCTGCTTATTGCCATGATCTTTCACATATAATTGAGAGTGGCCTTGCAAAGACATCAGCCAGCACCCTCTGCGTTTCATCAGGTCCTATGGACTTACTTATGTCTACTTTGTTTAAGTGTTCCCTAACCTGATCCTCTTTCACCAAGAGCAAGTCTTCTTTTTCCACACTTTCCCCTTGGTCTCCAAGGCCTGGGATTCCTGAAGGCAAGTCTCCTGAGTAAAGACTGAGGCAGAGTAGGTATTCAGTACCTCAGTACGTTTTCTGTGTCGTGTTTTATTAGGGCCCCTGCCTCATCCAGCAGCAGGTCCACATTTTCCCTAGCCTTCCTTTTGCATCTTATGCACTAGTAGAAGCCTTTTCTTACTGTCCTTCATGTCCCTCACCAGATTCAACTCAATAATGAGTTTTGGCCACCCAGACCCAACCCCATCCCTGCATGCTCGTGTATTGTCTCTGTATTCCTCCCAGGTCACTTGTCCCTGCTTCCACCTCCTGTATGCTTCCTTTTTAGGCTTGAGTTTTGCCAGGAGCATCTTGTTTATCCATGGAAGCCTCCAATCACCTTTGCTTGGTATCTTGAGTTTGTAGGAGGTGATCCTTGAATATCAGCCAGCTCTCTTGGAGTCTTCTTGTCTCCCATATCCCAAGGTATTCTTTAAAGCAGGTCCCTGAACAGGCCCGAGGTCTGCTCTCTTGATGTTCAGGGATGTGATCCTGCCTTTTGTCCTGCTTCTTCCTCGCAGATCCTGAACTCCATCATCTCATGATTGTGCAGCAAAGGCTGCTCCTGACTTTCATATCCTCATCAATCCTTCCTTGTTTGTAAGTATGAGGTCTAGCAGACTGTGTCTCCTTCTTGTCTCCTCTATCACCTGTATCAGGATGTTGTCATCAGTGTAACCCAGGAACCTGCTGGACTGTTTGTGCCTAGTTGTGTTGTTCCTTCAGCAAATATCAGGGTGGCTAAAGTCACCCATGAAGACTAGGGCCTGCAAACATGCGTTGAGTAGTAGTATTCATTCAGATGAAAAATACTGTACAGGGAGAATTGGATGTTCTTGAAAGCTCGTGTAATAGAAATGGAATCTAATAACTTAGAATGGAGACTTAGTTATCTGAAGCAACAGAGAAAGAGATGGAATGGGCTAATCAGAAGTAGAGGATTATGATCACAAATCTCATATTTGTGAAGGATTGAAATGTGATTCTAGAAGGTGTTATCTCAAGTTATTTTTGATAGAGCTAAGTAAATATTTTGGAGGGTTTTCTTTTTTTAAAATAAAAGGAGTTGGTAAAACTTTTCCTGGAATAMTCTATGTAGTTATCAGCATTCAAGAAAGATGTATTAAATTTAGAATAAATGCAGAGTGAGGTTAACAGGAATGATTAGATAAGGGACAGTTAATTTCCTGAGGAAACTGAGAGCTTGGTTTGTTTAGCTTAGCCCAACTGTTCTTGACAAGAAGTATGTTGGTTCTGTATCTGCTGAAAGGAGGAAAGGTTTTTAAGGTACAGAGTGATGTTAACCAAAATCAAATAARCATTGACTTCCAAGAATAAATAGTAACTGGGAATTGGAAGGTTTCTGGCTGTCGGAGGAAATTAGTTTCTGGGTTAGCCTTGTCATATAGGTGATACTTTTAAAAGGGAGCTTGATGATGTATTTGTCTACAGTATTGAAAGATTGGATTAATTGATTATGAATGTTCTTTTCTATCTAATGTTCTAAGTTCACCTGCTTCCTTGGTTAACTATTAAAATAGTACTACTTGAAGCTTAACTGATTTATTCAGCAAAGGGAGATTTATTTATTTATTTTCTTCAACATTCTTAATATAATTTTCTTCAACACTCTTATAATTGATAAAAATGAATCTCTGTTGTCACCGTAATTTGTAGATAAAAAAACAACTTTTTCCTGCTTTATTTTTCTCTTAAGGCCAATTTCATTTTTCAGCTTGGAATAAATCAGTTCAAATAAAGGAAATAGTGTATTTGCACCTGGAAAAAGATCTGCTGCTGTCAAAATTCCCTTAATGCTTCAGCAAATTGTTTTCCAAATAGTTAGACAGTTGCTCTTAGCCATTTAGTAATTTGACTTTCTCCAAAACTTTGGCAATAAATTTGTATTACTCGAATGGTTCACTTCTCACTTTGATTTTATTATAATTGACATGATTGAGAGCAAATTATTAAGTATTCAAGTCATGGCAGTTTCTTTTTCTTTAGTAGTGAGGTATGTACCTTGATATTTTGTTTGAAAACGTTGGCATGAAAATGAGGGCATGCGCTTCTGCCAGTTTGCTGCCACTAATTTAGCTCTGTTCTTGGGCATTTCATTATTTACTGTTTCTTACTGATGAAATTTGGAAAGAATTTAATCAATAGTGGAACAGTGATCTTTGTGATTTATCTAAAGCTATAGAAATGAGTTTAGTATTTGTGATAGATTTTATACTTGTTTGCTCARAAGACAGAGGGATGAGTAAAATCATACCTTATCTTAGATAGAAGGTGAAGATTTGTTTGTATGATTTATTGTATATCTGAGTGAAATGCCAAGTGTAATAAATTTACATGTAGTTTCCCAGAATTTTTGAAGGATTAAAAGGTAAAAAGAGTTCAAATAATTGTTGAGTAGATTTTTGTTGTTGTTATGTTTCTTTGTTTTTTCTGGAAGTATGTATTTTTGTGTGTAGATTTGGACCTGGTTATAGCCTCAGCAGTGGAATAAATGTTGTAGCTTGATTAGTTTTTCATTGGTCACAATTTTATTGTTGAGATAGGTTTTTATTGCAAGTAATGCTCTGACCACATGGCTCATCTGTGTGGTTTTTTTTTTTTTTT
>NW_028186650.1:139125-165961 GCF_003343005.1 Rhea americana
CTTCTTTCCTTCCTTCTTACCTCCCTTCCATTTTTTTTTTTTCCCTCCCTTCCTTTTTTGGGCCTTAAGCCTTGCTGTCAGTCACCTTTCATCCCTAATTCTCCATACTTTGGACCAAAAATTTTTGTAAAAGTTCTTTTCCTTAAGTGTTCAAGAACTTGTGTAAAAATTTCTTTTTTCTTTCTCCCTCAAGATTTTGGAATTAGCTGGAAGCTGCTCTTGAAGGTTCAGTTTGACTTGCAGTGACTTTACTTAAGTAGTTACCAGCTTTCTTACTGCAGGTTGTTCAGTCATTTTTCTAAGCTGGTTCCACAGTGGTGGTGATTGTGTTTTGGATTTGTCCAAAAAAACTTTTTGTTTCATTGGTAGATAAGAATGTCAGTACTTCAGATGAATATTTGTAGATTATCCAGTAAAACATTAGTTGAAAATGCCAGTATGTAGGAGGATTTGCAGATGATTTGCTGCCACTTAGAATTTCTGTAATTTTGCCTTGTCTTCTGTGATCACAGACTCTGTAGAAGRAGAGAGGAATAGGGCAATATGCTCATGCAAACCCTCATCTATTTATTTTAACAAGGTATATCTTTGCATACAATAATGTGCATTTCAAGAAACTGATGCATATTATGTTTCCGCTGTGGTAGTATCTCTTGGGATAGAATAACATAAGCAATCCACATTGTAGCTAAGTAAAAAATCTTTCATCTGATTTATGCTGATGAATCCACACAGCTATTTAATTTTTGTTTTTAATCATCCTAAATTTTACTTTAATTTCCTCTTTCTATAGGAAACATTTGTCGCTCTCCAATAGCTGAAGCAGTTTTTAGAAAACTTGTAACTGATGAAAAAGTTGAAAATAAGGTAAGTAACTTATTTCTGTGTCTGCCTAAGAAATAACTGTCTATTAGCCAGTTAGGACAAATATAAGCAGTGGGAAAGGAAAAATAAAATATAAATTTGTTTTTCTGTAGTGGAGGATAGACAGTGCAGCAACATCTACCTATGAAATAGGAAACCCTCCTGACTATCGAGGACAGACTTGCATGAGGAAGCACGGCATTACCATGAATCATATTGCCAGGCAGGTACTGTACTCTTATTTTCTTTAAATATGTATGTGTGTTTGTTTTGTTGTTACAGTGGATGACAGACAGTGCTGCTGTTTCAGACTGGAACGTGGGGCGCTGCCCAGATGCAAGGGCTTTAAGCTGTCTAAGAAATCATGGCATTGAGACAGCCCATAAGGCACGGCAGGTAGAAGAGAGTATATTTTCTTTCATGTTCATACCCATTCTTTGTTCAGCTTTAACCATTACAATCACAGAAGTCATTTGACAAAGTTCATTTGCTCAAAGCTAAATGTCACATAATAAATATGTGCAGTCTTTCAAAGGGCTCCAAAGTGACCTAACTCTTCCAGTTGAAGTGAATTAGTTTCTTCTTATTAAACTTCATTGGAAGTAAAACTGTGAAGCATTTGAGCAGCCTCTCCATTATAGAAGAATCCTACCTTCAATACCGTAGTATTTTATGCATTCTTCTGAAATATTTTTGAGTACTTAAAGTGGATGACTTCTCGTAATTTGTGGCACTACTTCAGCAAAAAAAATGGACTGGAACTTGAAAGGATTGCATTTTTATTCAGCAGATCTGAAAAGGAAATAAAATACCTGTTTCTCAATCGTTAAAATTTCTAATTTTTATGAAAATCTTTAAAAAGTTTTTGGAGTGCTAAATTAGAACTGAGCTTAAACCCAAGATTAGTAGTAGTGTTGCTGGTAACTTCAGAGGAAAGTGTAGCCTTGAAACATTCTTTTTGACAAAATTCATTTCAGTTTGCACTAACGAAAGAAAGTATACTTCCATGTTGCATTCCAGAGAGATCTGAAACAAACATGTCTGCATCTATTTAAATTAAGAATCTCAAATAAATGCACATAACTTATTTCAATTAACTATTCTCTACATACAAAGTACTCCTTTAGGACTTGACCTTTCTTAGCTTGAGTTTATGCTGCCAGTTCTTGTACTGACAAAAAGATCAAGTAGTTGTGTTAATGGCTTTCATTTCTGTTCCCTTCAGAGACCTTACTGAGGTCATACTTTATTTTTTCATTTCCAAAAGCTACATGTTTAGTTCTTCAACTTTTTAAAATAAATTCCCTCTATTAGTTGATTGTCCTGATGCTAATCTTCCTTATATAATGGCACAAACAAATTTGAGCACAATGCTGTTCCAGATTTCGACTGTTTTACTGTTAGAATAATTGCTAGAAAAATCAGTTGATCTTTTTCATTGCAAGTTCTGGATTTATTGCTTATTAGTGCTTAAAACCAGAATGTTTATCATAATACTAGCTAAATGGTACTAAAACTAATCAGTCAGTGCTTCGGTCACATTAGTGTAACATGTTTGTTGTCTTAAAAGATAAGCTTTGGAAATGGAAGAACTGGCTTTGGATGTTACTGGAGCAGTTTATGAGCAATTAAACTAAAGCAAAGTACACAAAACAGTTGATCTTCTGCCTTGAAGCAACTGTGTATACACTCTTTTGGCACAGAGAAGGTGAGAACACATGCCTGAAGAAATTTGCCTATACATTTTGGCAAATGAACAGAATTTTTTAGTAGGAGAGCTTAGATCAAAAAAACAGGAAAAAAATCTGAAAGAAGGCTGTAAGTATATCCGATAATAAAATGTTACTTGTACGGGGAGAAGAAAAGGATGAGGCAATAATATGAAAGACTAACACAGGCAGAAGAAAATAAAAAGGATGAGACAGTAATATGAAAGACTAACAGGATGAAAGTATGTCTAAAACATCCCCAAAAGACTAGCTTCTGCTAAGGAAATTTTCAAGTCCTTGGCCTGTGGTGACTGTTCATTTCTTACTGGTGTTAGTTATGTAACTCCAATCTTAACTGTTTCAAAATTCTGTCAGATGGTCTCTGATGAGAGAGACAATCCTGATATGGCCTCATAGTACTTCTGGAAAAAGAGGGACTTCCCAGTGTAAAACTTTGTTGTTGAGAGTGGTCACATAGGAAACAGTGCCAGTGGAAGTTGTTCCAGAACCACCAGAATAGTTCCAGTTGTTCCACTGTTCCAGAACAGATTGAGAAAGATTTAACCTGCGAGCTGCAGAATTACAAAGGAAGGATTTTTCTTCTGTTGTCTGCTAACTACAGTCATACAATGACGGCTTCATGCAATTATTCTTTTCATTCCCGTGGAAAATTATGTACCCTGTGAAAGGTGCTTTCTTTCAAATAATTTTGCACATATTTTTGGTGCATTGCATCTCTTTTTTTCTTTTTTTCTAAAACTGACACAAATGCTACAAGACTGATTTATATAAAAGAAAATGTTAAGTTGGTTATATCCTACCGTGGTATATAATAATCATGAATTTTAAGTGGAAGTGCTGAAGTATCAACATACATATTAAATCTTAACAGTTGATAATGGGCTGTTTGATGTTTGTTTATGTAGCTATTGAAATTCTCTCAGTTCTTAGCCTTTGTGTACAAAGTGATTACATTAATCAGTTTCATTTTTATTCATGCTCTGGTCAGAATTGATTTCAGTATGACTCATGTCTTGCATTTGCCTTTAATGTGAAATTGAGATTAGAAGAAGGTTATATTAAATGTTGTTTCACAACTGGCTAAATTTGAGGACCACTGTAACTCTGCTTTTTGAGAGAGAGGAAAAAAAAGATTTCATTTCCCTTCTGGAAATGGAAGGGAAATGCTTAACACAGATAAATTACAACAATGACATGTTTTTCCACGGACTGTCTTTAATAATGGTTATGTGCATTTTTTTTAATGTAAAAATTATTCTTATCTTTTTAGTTCTGTCCAAAGTTGATCACTGGAACTCTCCAATACTCTTTTCAAAATACACATGTATTTTAAATTTCCAATTTCTTCACCCAAAATATGACTAATTTTCATATTTTTGGGGAAACTTCAGGTCACTGGAGTTCGCTGAATTACGCTTTTTATCTGATGGCTATTGTAGGGMCAAGCTAAGACACAAGTTAACTGATCATCCTGTTTCAGGACAGCATCTGCATCAGTGATAATACTGGTTCATAAGGTAATAACTTTTAATCCATTGAAGTATACAGGAAGTTTGGCAAGTGTGTTTTCCTTTTCACTGCTTCCTTCCAACCTGTCAGTACTACAAAGAAATTTATGCCTGTGTATTTTCACAGGGGCTGGTATTTAGCTGCATAGAGCTATCAGAAGTAGCCTATAGAGGTTCTGTAAGGGTTGCTAGGAAAACAGAGCTATTTCCACTGTAAAAATATTTTCGTAGGTCAGAGACACAGCATGAATACAGCTAATATTTTTACAGTGAAAATAAACAAGTCTGCATTAGTTTTTACTGTTTAACTCTTTCTTGTCAGAGCTCCTTTCCCCCAGTTCTCCCTGTGTGAAATGTATCATGTATAGCTTTAATCTAATAATCTTTTCATATTCTCTAGTGTGAGAGATTTAATTAATATATATTTGCTGTTAACACAAAAACTATTTCTGCTATCTAAAAAATGTTTGCATATGTAAATAATTTTTACAAGTTAAAGCTCTGGCTTCTAGGAAGGTAAGTTCTGCCTTTTTGTCTTTTCGCTTGCTTATTTGCTTCTCTAGCCCATCCTTCCCAGAGACAGCTGCCAGAGAAATCTGTACTATAGAAACCTTCCAAGTTTCTTGGTTTTGATGCTACACATAAGACTGCAAGCAATGCGGTCTTAATATGAACTCATTACGAATTTCATACCATTTAGTCTTTCCTGACTGGGGGCAACTGGCTCAGATATTTTTTACTAGCATATTGTGCATTTTAGGCATTATGGGAAGTTTTTACTGTAAGATAAAGTATAATGAAAACTGATGTWTAATTACTACTGCTAAAATCTGCAGCCATCCTTATTCCAATACAGATTACTACTACCTATGTTAATGGCTTATCAGTAATGCTTGCCCACCTTATTCTGAACTTGGATCTTTAAATTTAATTAATTTCATGTTTAGAAGTCAGTAACCTGTAGGAAACAAAAATAACTGGTGGTATGACAGTACAAAGATACAAAACAGATTTCAGATATTTTTTCACATGGTGTTGTAAGTTTAGTGAGCTCACACAGTGTCACTTGAGTTTGTTTTTTAAGAGATTGTAGTTCGTACCTTCATACTTCAGCTATGAATTTCACCTGTTCTCCTCCTCTGTATCATACACAAATTTCTGGATTGTATGTATTACATGTTATCTAATTTTTTTTTATGTTTTCCTGTCAAAGAAATACTAAGACAGTAAATTGTCTGCATTTTTATTGCATGGTTTCTATCATTGGAAACTTGCTTTAGTTTTAGCTATTGGAAAGCATGGGAGGTGGTAACATTTCTAGTGATGTTTCTAGGTTGATTAATGAGATGTTAAAAATTATTAACAAAATATAATTTATTTATTTTGTGGAAAACCTATAGAACTGGATAAATAACACTGCAGAGTATATTTAAAGACTTTATACCTTATTGCAAGGGATGCTGAAGGTAGTTTAATTTTTGTAATCTGTTTCTTTGAATAAATCAAAATTCTGTAATTTGAAAATAATAAAATTTTTTCTTTGGTGTATTCAAACACAGTTTGTAGTCTCAAGCACATATTTGTAATTCTAGATTACTAAAGAAGATTTCCAGACCTTTGATTATATACTTTGTATGGATGAAAGCAATCTAAGGTAACGTATAAAGAAATGGAAAACTTTTTTTTTTTTTTTTTTTTTTTTTAAGAAATAGAATGAGCGCTGAATTAAGGTTGATAGCCAGTAGTTTGCTCCTGTTTCCTATCATTTTGATTAAGGCTGTCTTTGGGACAGTTTAAGATGGATTTGTAACTGTCTAGTGTGGTAATTTGGGCATCTTTAGCAAGTTTTCAACTGAATTAGGAGCACACTTATAATTGGTGTTAAGGGGCTAAGTTTCTATAAAGTACAAGTGTGAAGGTGTTTGTAAGGACTATTGCATATAAAGTTAGTTTAAAAAAACAAACCTTTTAGTAACCTACAAAGACTTTAAAAACAGCAGTTTCTTAACTGAAAGAAGTATAATTTGTTCACTCTTCTAGAATATTTTGAATGGCCTCTCATATCCTTCATTCATGCATGCTGTATAACACTTGGATTGATTGCAGTTTGTCAGGCAAAGACTAAATTTACTAGATTTAAAGACTAGATAACTATATTTGCTTTTAGTTTTGTTTAAATTCTTATGTAAAACTTACTTTAGTATTAACAGTTTCCGTAAAGAGAACTGTAGAGCAGGATAGGGATATTGCTACTGCCACACTTTATTTCACCTTAAACTTAGACCCAGTTTACGCAGGTTTCCATGGGAATTTCTACTTGTAGTTCCAGGAAGACAGACGCGTTTTACGTGGTGATGGAGTTCCTGTCATGTCAGGAAAGGGAGAAATCTTAATTTGGGACATCCCTTTTCCTAACTGGCTCCTACCTGGAGCCATTTGGCCTCCTCCTGCTTATTAGGTGGTATGCCAAAAGCCTCAAAGCAAATGGTTGGACTTCACTGTAATCCCTCTCCCTCTCTTCCCCCCCTTCGCCCACCCCCCATCCCTCATCCATAAATTGGTGTAAGACTTGAAAATATAGTTTGTGTTTTCAGAGGCCCTGCTCAATGCTTAGTTTGTTAAGCCACAGAGTTAATCCTTACTGCTGCCTTTTTGTGGTGCGATTTAGACAGAAAAGTAAAGTTGCAAAAGCTAAAAAGGAACTATTTAAAAAAAACACTCTGCAGAAAATTAATTCTAATGATACTTTGCAAAGCATTTTTAATTTTTCTGTACTATGTGAGTGGTGATTAGGAATTTAGGTTTATAATATTAAAAGAACTTAACATATTCTAGCTGCTCAGTGCTATGATTTTCACAATGCTGAACTGCTTTTAATTTGAAGATGAGAGGTGCATTTTAACTACATTTAGGATAATGGACACTCATTTGTGAGTAGATGGGGAAAATACTGTCTCAAAAATAGTATGTGGTATCAGTGGGAGGTAATTTGGAAGAAAGGATTTGACATTCTTGAAATGCTGATGCCAAAAATATTCTGAGAAGTTGATTGAAAAAACTTTTAATTTTACTTTTACAGAGATCTGAAAAGGAAAAGCAACCAAGTTAAAGACTGCAAGGCTACAATTGAACTACTTGGGACTTATGATCCACAGAAACAACTTATTATTGAAGATCCTTACTATGTATGTATAAGAATTTTTTTGGGTGRCTTGATTAAAAATAGTGTATATATGTAGTGTCTGCGCATGTGTATGTATATATATGTAATATATAGCCTTGCTGGATCCTACTGTTCTTATGGAGTGTATAAACCGATGAAATATTAAGTCAACTGTAGACATATTTTCACTTAGGAATTACTAGGAATCAGAACAAAACAATATAAAATATTAGAATAGGAAAGGAAAAGTATCTTTATGCTTATATAAATCATTTAAATTCAAAATGCCCCTACATTTTGAATACTATGTAGAGTCCTGGTCAGTCATCATCAGTTCTCAAAAAAGAGGTAATCAAGAAAGAGAGGACACTGAGATAGTCAAAGAAGTGAAATACTGTCACCAAAGAGCAACCGGTTACACTAGGATTCTTCAGCTTAGGAAGGAAAAATGGAGGGAGATGCAACAGAGTTCTATTAAATCTTGAATATCATGGGAAAAGGTGAAAAGAGAATCACTACTCTGTACAACTAGACAGTAACAAATGGCAGGTTCAAAACAAAAATGGTACTTTTTTCCACACGGTGGTTTGTTAAACTGTGAAAGTTGACATGAAAGGAATCTGTGTAAAGAAAAGAGAAAAGGCTCAAAGAGTAGAAATATCTATGTAGGAAAGTTACTCAAGGGGTTTTGAGCACAGAATCACAGTATTGGCTCTGGAATCTCATGTACTATGAGTAGTTCAAAGCAAGGAGGAAATATGCAAAATATGTTGAGTATGTGTACTATTCTTATATTCTTCTGTAATGTCAATTATTTGCCATTATTGGCAACAAGGATCTAGTTTGTAAGAACTTTTAATCTGAGCCTATTACCATTCTTACATTTTCTTCCTCTGCTCTTTTCTAGGGGAATGAAAAGGACTTTGAAACTGTTTACGAGCAGTGTGTTAGATGCTGTAAAGCATTTTTGGAGAAGCCTCATTAAYGCATCATTTTATTTCTAAAAGAAAATAATTAGCTCCTCCTGAAATATGTAAGCTTTACTTGATTGGTGTATTTGAAATGTAATATTATGCCTCCTCAGTTGAGCCAAATTGGCACTTTTTCAGTTTAATTTTGTATTGTAGCTCTTCTGTCATTTAATTAGAAAAATACAAAAAAGTTTTAAACTTCAATTAGATGATCAACCATTTTCTCATGCATCTATGTAATAATAAAGTATTTCATTCAGAATAAATTTATCTGTGAACTCTTCCAGTGCTTTCTGACAAGCACTGTAAAAATAACATACTGCTTCTTTATGTGCAATACAGACTAACCTGAGTTCCTCTTACTGGGCCATTAGAGGTTAATTTAAGTCAACTTCCAACAACAGGAAGCTGTGTGATAATAGTAGCTGCATATTAACTTAGACATAGCATCCTAGCATCGTTAGACAGTGTTTGGACTGTTTCATATTGTGCCAGTGGATAAAAGAACTGTGTCTGCCCCCAGACAGGTTTGCTCTTAATGTTATTTCAAAGCTTGAGCAAGCCAAACCTGTGTGAATAAAACACTTTATATAGGTTTAAGTACTCAGTTAACAAAGAATAAATCAGTTTTTATACCAGTTAAGAGGAACTCAGTTCAGAGGTACTGATTAATATTAATATTATTTATCCAGTTAGTCTTCCTTTGGTCTTGGGGCCAGTTCCTAGCATACTTATACAAGTATGTGTAAGGTAGTATTTTCAGGACAAAACTTGTTATTTTAAAAGTGTAGATGTGAAGTGTATGTTTTATATCATACAGTTAATAAAAATAATTAAAATTCACACAATCTAATTAAAGAAATTTGCTATAATCTCAGTTCCTCTATGGACAGTATTGTCAGATACTGCTCAGGAGAGTACTTGGACTGTCTTCAGTTATATATAACTATACTCTCAGAGCACACTTTTGACTGATTATCTGTAATATAATTTGAGGTTAATAGAAGGCCAGTAAGTAGGAAGTTCTGCTCTCACAAAAATTGCATTGTAAAAGTCCATGCCTGTTTGTCTGAACATTGCCTTTCATTTCTGCCTTAGGTCTCTTTTGAGAGTAGTAACATAACTGCTACCATGGCAATTTCCTATTTCAAGTAATGGCAACATTGGTATGAACTGGTATTACCCACATTATCTTTAAAACTTGCTTTCTTACTTAGCCTTGCTGTGTTACTGCCACTGTCTACCTTCCAAACTAATATAGAGTTGCCTCTGGATTCGTTACTCACTCACCTCCTGCRCAAGGGATGTATTTTGATAGAGGACTCTCTTATTCCTGGGGAGGGAGGAATCTTGGTGTCACTGTGGAGATGTGCTGCAGCCTTCATAGTGGGGGTTAAGTCTCCTAAGACTATTGCAGTAGAACAGCTGAAAAATGTTTGTGTTGATGAGATTTGTTTTCTGACTCCTGAGCGATCATTCAGAATTTTCCTAAAAATACAGTATTACATAAAATTTAAAAACCTGCTTACAAAATGCAAATGGTAGGTGGAATATCCAAGTACAGAAACAAGTATCTTTATGTATAATTTGTATTACCAGCAATTTTGATTTTTTTTTTGAAGATCAAGTTAAGAAATTWTAGGTTAAAAATTCTTTTAGGCTGTTTCACTTCAGGGATTAATTTGGGAGTTAAACCAAGTCAAAATGAAAGACTTTCTTACCTAAGACAAAGAATATATATTTCAGATCAGATGAAACATTGAATTTGAAGAAGAAAAAAAAATTTCCATTTCTGTTATGAATGCTTTAACAAAATAAATGACTGAAAATAATGAGCAGTTAGGCACAAACCATATTAGATGTGGTTTTATGCACTACCTCAGAAGCAGTACTTAGAGTACTAGCATCTCAAATATTCTATTAGAAGTAAAATAACTCAGAAGGCTGAGAACATGATGGTTTGTGCTTTCACAATCATGCCTGAGTAGGAATTGAACCTATAGTTTTGTATATTTGAAAGCCAAGATTTAAAAGCTGTAAATATTTATCTTTGCACTGCTGGGGTAACAGAAAGGAGAAAAAACAAAACAAAAAAAAAAGTTTTATTCCAAGCTGATACTAAGTCAAAACTTAGTTCGATGTTAAATTCAAAGGGTCAGGCTTGAGCCAACTTGTTTTCAGCAAGTAATATATTGGCTAAATGATTCACTGGCTATGGTAGCAGGAAAAAGCTGGGGTTTTATTATTATTATTTTTATCTCTGTTTGCTTTTGGGTTTGGGGGATGGATTTGTTTTGTTTTTTGAAGCAGATTCATGCATTTGAGCTGGAAGAGCTACACTGCATGTAGAAAGACTATAAAATAATGAGAATACAGAAGCAGGATAGTCTTCAGAGTAAGGACAGTTGCATGGTACCATGATTTAGGTTACAAGAAAAACAGTAAACATAATGCACAAATCACAAAGATAATTAAGCTTTTACAGTTTTTTTCTTTAAAAAAAAATAAAGTAGAATTTGCTCTTTTTTTTTCCTTCAATTAAGGTAATGAACCCATATCTAGGGCTAAATAAGCAAACCTTTATATAGTATAGTTGTATCTTCTATCAAAGTATGCTGACTTTGCCAAATCTGGAAAAAGCTTGCATAGAATTAAGTTCTTTATATTCATTTATTAAGCCATTAGATATATTACTACTTTCATTTTACAATATAAACTCCCATATTAAGTTCTGATCTGATTTCAATCAGTGAAACTACAGAGAAGCACAGAGTTCCTCCCCCATGTTTACTGCAGACGAGCAGCTAAGTGAATTGTGTAGGAGTACTTCTCTTAACTACATGTTTTTCAGTGTACATGTTATTATTGCCAATGAGAAATGAAACTTCAGTACTGCCTAAATGATGGCAGTACTTCTGTCATTTTTCCTTTATTTTTTTTTAAGATAAATGGATGCTGATGGGTTTTTTAGTGTGAATTTCAAGAATCTCAGCCTACCTATTTCTCAGGGCAGCGTTTTGTTTTGTTTTTACATTTTGTGGATGTAATTGAGGATAAAGTGGAAGCTTAATGGTAGTATTTAGAAAAAGATCGTTACTACAGGACATGTATCATACCCCCCCCCCCGTTTGAGCCCCCCCCGTTTGAGCCACTTTATTATAACAACTGGATTGAATATCTGATTTAAGGAAGAAAGGCATATCATTTAAAGAAAATCATATCAAAGCTTCCTGAGGAGTCAGCAAAGACTTACTCAAAAGTTACGGTACTACAATATTTTGTTGGATACGTACTGGTTATATCACTTTACAGTATCATGAATAGACTGCAGAATTTCTGACAAAGTTTGGCCAGGAAAAAAAAAATCTAATTTAGGAATCTGTAAGAGTTGGGGCAGCCCTGTAGTCTGGACACTTCTTGAGATTGGAACACACAGATCTGACTGTACACACAAATCCAAAGAGAGTGTTCAAGCTACTGGAATTCTCTGAGGGGAGTGTACTCCCCCTGCCTCCCTCCCCCCATTAATCCAAGGAAACACTCATTGGCAAAAGGTTTAAGTGTGGATAAATTACAGTGAGTACCTGAGAACAGCTTCCATTTCATCAAATTCTGCAGTCCRAGGGGTGAAAAGAAAATGCACTGAGGATAACTTAATACCAAACACTTTATTACTTATGTTTGTTATTTACAGTATTTACATATTGCACGTTAGCTGGAATGTTTTATACATTTATTATATAAAGTAGATTAATGGCAGCTTTAGTGTGTGTACAAAATCCATGCTCCACTGTCCCCAAAAATATGTTTACTTGGAATAACGTTTCTTTGTCATGCAATTTGTACTCCTAGGGTACAATGTGACCCCAATGCAAGTCTGTTTTAACCAAACTTTTAAAAAATTGCATAACATGAAGGATATCAAGTGACCACAACTACTGTGGAGCAGATCTTTAATAGTTCTAGATATACAAACAAACATTCCTTAAAACCTCAGAATTAAGCAACAGAACATCAATTTTCTCGGTGAAGTGTTCGTGTTTATGTAATTTTGGCAGCATTGTACATCAGTTGTAGAGTGTGTTTTTTAAGTATGGAGCATTAAGTACTACAGGCAGTTACACTACTGTAAAGAATGTCATTCTGCAAACTGTTGACAGCATACAAAACGCATGTTAAAAGAATTATGGGAAGTAGTCTGTCAATCTGCAAAAATAAATCTCTTGTTCACAATGGAATATGTTATAAAGGTAGTAAGTTCTATTTCCCTGTTGGTTTCCAAGGCACTTCTCTTGGTTCTTGGTGTTTCTTTTCATGGTAATAACATCTGTTGGATTAAAAGAAAGAAGAAAGTTGCTTTTCATAATTTTCATACTTGCATACAAGTGTTTAAAATGCATTTATCATATTGAAAATAGTAAGTAAATAAAACTGGAGAATTTAATTTTGTAAGGATCTAAAAGCACATTTCTGATTTAGTTCACTTCATATCAGCCTGACTACTAAATTAGYGTATAAGTTGAAGTTTTGGGAATCCTACTTCTTTGTGGTGTTTCATTATAGGTAGAGATGATTTGGAAAACTGGAGTTTTACCAATTCAGTGTGTATTTGCAGATCAGTTTAGCATCTTTGTATAACTGCAGCAGAGATCAAAGCATGAATAAACAGCAAGGACAGTATTAACAGACTGTAGATTTCTGTCTTAATAGCTTTATATCAAGAAGAAGCTGATATAATGTCCAGTAATGTAAATCTGTCAAGGTCAAATTTGAAAGATTTAGAAGGATTCAGTGTTTTGTTGGTCCTATCAGTGAAGAAACTTGGACTCATAAACAAGAAGCAAATAAAAGCAACTTTCTGAGATTCAGTAATAGAAATCTTACCCATRGGACTTGCAAACAGTGAAGCAACACAAGTTGAATAGCAGCAATGGTTGAATTTGCTGCCAGTTCTATTAACTCTGCCCAGGATAGTTTCTTGGAATCAAATCAAAGCCATTTCTATGACTGGTATAAAAATCAGTGATATGAAAGCATAGACTTCCAGGTCATGTTAAATAGGTACTTTCTAATAGTTAAAAAGGTTAATTCCTAAGTGGTTGAGTGATGAAGGTTGCCTTCAGTGCTTTTTTCCCTACACCCTTTATAAGCCTACTTCTCTGAAAAAATGTAATTATCTATATATGTTTGTGTATGTATTTAGAAGTCTGTCCTCTATCCAGTAACTTCTGAGTTTGTTAACCACACTTCCCACCACCTCATTTTCCAGACAGATGAGTATCAAATGCTTCAAGTCTTAGAAACAAATGAAACTGGGTAAAGATGACAGCCTGTTAATGCCCTAATTGAAAGAAAAATATGTAGCACAAACTCTATTCTCGTTAGACGACAGAAACCGCGCATGAGAGTGTGCTTTCAAGAGAACACATTCAAAGGGATTTTTTTTTCCTCACGGTAGCATATGGTATCATACTCTGGTATCATGGATACCAAACAGTCTACATGGCAGATACAAAGCAGTAGATCCTCTGATTATGTCATTTTCTAAGCTTAAAACTTCTATATTGTTTGTTTGAACACATGCATTTCCCTTTCTCCCACGATCAGTGTGAATTTTCTGATATTCTGAAGTTCCCTGATTTTTTCTTCTGCCGAAGTGTAATTTGTAATAGARTGATTTGATTTGAGTGCAAAGTCAGCCACGATATAATCCATTGGAAATCAAGCTATTGGTCCATACAGAACTACTTGTTAGTAGTATTCATAGTGTCAATAGTGTTCTATTTAAACATGTATTTAATTTTGTAATTTTTATAAAAGCATTATAAAAATGTAATAATGTAACAGAATAACAGAAAGGCTTAATGTAGTTTAGATTTGTTCTGGCTTTGCAGATAGGACAAATGCTTTTTTCTTTTCTTTTTTTTTTAAAAAAAAACTTCTTTCACTAAAGGAGATACTGGCCTAAGTTCTTTCCATCTTGCTTTTTCATCTAGCTTATTTTCTGTGTATATATCCATACTGTGCTCTATTTAAGCTGAAAAGTGATGTTTATAAACTA
This sequence comes from Rhea americana, assembly GCF_003343005.1. Lineage (NCBI taxonomy): Eukaryota > Metazoa > Chordata > Aves > Rheiformes > Rheidae > Rhea > Rhea americana. The sequence continues at coordinate 153,423 of NW_028186650.1, forward strand.
ATATGCTGATCAAACTATTTGGTACAGCTGACAAGTTATACACAGAATTTAATAATTTTTTTCATTACTAATGAAAATATACAGCTCGCTGAGCTTGAAAAACTGGGAACGGTCATGTTCATGCACAGAACACTCCTTTGTTATTTCGTCTGTACCTGCTTCTGTATGGACATTGATCACAAGTTGTGGATGTTTGGTTCTCAGTGCTCAGGTAAGTTGCAGTTTCCTAAATCCTCTGCCTTTTCAGAATCCCATGGAAAGGCCCAATAGTTGTAGCATTAAACACTGCTGTTGCAGTATTCTTTATTTCACATTTTCACATAGTCTGTGCCACATACATCAAATCTAGGAAAATAAGACTGCAGCTTAGCTGAAGGATGACACACAACATTCAGGATCTGCAGTAAGAATACTAGTTGATTGCAGTATCTTATTGAGAATATTGGCAGCCATACAAGCCCTTTCTCCCATTCTGGTTTTCTAAGTTTTCCTTTCTAATGTGAAAAAAAAAACCCAGCAATGATGGTTAAAACCTCACAACCTTAAAATTGTTTTTATTTTAAAAAGCACAGATGAAAGCTATTGTGAAGGCATACTACAGTTTTCCAGATTTGGTTCTAGTTGTTATCCGTGAGTGATAATAGACATAAGCATTGGGAAAGACCTGTCCTGTAGAAGAGCGTTTAATGTTTTAAATGTCAATATAACCATTAATACTGTGCCAGTAAAATTCTGTAGCAAAATTTCCTTCCTTTTCTTTCCTCAGCTGTGACTGCCTAGATAGAAGTCTGCTCTAAAATGAGCACTGAATCAGAGATCAACATACTGGACACAGTGAAGCTGTTAATGTTTTATCTGGTGCAATCCACAGAGATCCTCTAATAAGTAAAATTGTGGTACTCAAAAATGCCTATTAACAAAGCTGGATTATGCCACACCAGTAACTTGGAATGAGTTACTTACATATCCAGTTTGAAGCAATGGCTATTATAAAGTCTAAATCAGGTACCTTAGGAACTACTTTTTGTAACCAAGCAGAGATGATGGACTATATCCTGGGAGTTGTATATGATGGATCAGGCTATACTTTCTAGAAACAAATGTCAGTTTTCACTGAATAATATGCAAACCCCACATCTTAATTCAACCTTCGCTTGTTTTCTGAAATGGAAGTGGCTGACATTGAGTCCATTCAGTGTTACTTTGAACAAGAAACTGTGTAAGAAAGAGATCAGTTAAGGGATGTTGTTCCATTATGAGAAAATGTGTGTAGCAAAGCTTAAACAAGAGCCCAGATACTATTTTTGCTTAAGGATGGTTTGATAATAAATATAGAATATGGTATTGCTAGTCTCCTTGTTCATTTGAAGTAACTATCTACAACACAGGTATGAAATTCATAAAGGTAAGTACGTTGTCAGCAAAGTAATTAAAAGAAATCTTCAAAGCAGAGATAAATAAAACTGCAGTGGAAAAGCTACAAGCTTTCACACATGATATTGCAGTCCTTACTCCTTGAGCTACTATGTACACTACAAAGAAGTTTTAAAGAATGATTTGTGCAATCGCTGGTCTTTAACAAACAATTTACAAGTGATGGAAAAGGGACAGCACCAACAGCAACACCTCCAGTTTTCAAATAGAAACGGTAAAATTTGGATCTGCCGAAAGCCAAAGCAATTTTGACAAATGCTGTCAAGGAGGCCAGAATTTCTTCTCCAGGTTCCCCGTCATATTGCTAATATCGTAACTGAACTATAGGTGAAGACTTCAGGAACGATGCCCCTGACATTTTTTTTAATTGCTGTACATACGGACAATATAATGTTTGTTGGATATATCTGCATGGATAAGGAGAACTTTGGAGGAACTGGAGAAAAATGAAGCTGAAAGAACAAAGGAGTGTAGGGGAGAGAACTCTGGCCTAAGCATGTGAACGCAAGAAGGAAAAGGTGTTAGAGAATAAAAAATGTTAGAGATGGCGCTGATGACAAGTGGGGAACCCAACTTGGAATTGCCCATGAAGAAAGAACCATGAGTGATGTGGTAGTAAAGAGATGCTGCTCCGGTTTCCCTAATGTAGTCTGAACAAGTGAAGGGGCAGTAAGAGCCCTCGCATTGCTTACATCTTTGTGTGTGGCAAAATGTGAATGTTCTGTAAAGGAACCACATGATGGAGCCCAGTCAGATATGTGTAGGATAAATTAGAAAGTGAATGTCCCACAGATGCATTATAAAATAGGTGACTCATCTCTGAAGAAAACTGTTAACTTTTGATCCCATAAGGTTTAAATTTGTGTTACACACATCCCTGACTGAACTATCTTGTTGATCTGCCAAGCAAGTGCTGCTTATGAAACCTTGTTTCCATGAGCAGTGGATATCAATCATGGGCTTGTAGAGAGAACCTTGACTTGATAGGAGAACACGAACATAACTAATGAAAACTTTGGCTATTATCTCTAATAATTTTTTTTTTTTTTTAATGTAAAACCTGTAGCTGAGTTAGGAACAGAAGGGAGTATATCCTCTTTCAGGGTGTGGTGAAACCTTTTCACAGTTGTAAATTAATTCCTACTTTTGAAGATTTTGTAGATTTGAGTAGGAAAAACTAAGCTGAGTTTAAGAACTGTAATCATCTGGCTAAACTGCACTGGCTTGGCAGTGAACACTCAATCTTTGTTTAAGAAGATAGCGTGTGTGTGCACACGCACGCACACACAAATTGGTTATGTACTATGACAGTAAAAGATGTCTAATTCCTGTTTTCCTATCTTGTTTGATTTTAGCATTGAGTTTCAACATTTTTTGTGTGCTTTAAAGCTACGATAATCCAAAACACATTTTAAGTCCAAACCAAGCCCAAATCTAGTATTTTTCTTTCAAAACTGATCTTTAAATATGGACAGTTTTCTGTGGATTTTAAAAATACACAAAAGCTAACTATTGGCTTGTCAAAGGATCAAAAGCATTAATTCATCTATAGCCCAGTCATGAGCCTACAATAAAATTATTTTTCAGCTAGTGAGCAAAATAGGAATTTTATATATACATATATATATAAAATCTTGATAAAAGCGTAAGCATGGACAATTAAGAATGTTATTAGGTTAGAATACGTGAGTTTGCATATTGGATCAGATCACTGATTGGTCTAGCATATCACCTTGACTGTCAAAAACATGCTTAAATATAAAAATGAGTATGTCTAAATATCGGAATATAAGATTAAAAGTAACTGTCAAGATACTTATTCTGAACCTTATCTCTGCGGATATATTTTGAAGAAAAAATATGCAATAAATCTCAARTATGACTTAAATTTTTATTCTTTTTTTAGTATTGAGGCTCCAGTTCGGTAGTGTATTTAKCTTGATCTTAGAAGAAGCATAGGCTCAAGAGTTTTGTTAAATTAAAGCACATAAACACATTTATAATTCATTATTTTTAAATACCCTATTTCTTGGGCAATAATTCAACACTTAAATGATAAGTAAGAAAAAAGCACAAATCTTCTGGGTTTTTCCCATGGAAAACCCCTGAATTATATCCTAATTAAGAATTTAGCTTAAAATAGCAAGAATATGAAACATCTCAAAGTTCAGAAAGATTTTCTAAAATGTACTTTCTCGTTATAATTAATATAAACTTAGTCATTAAACTACAAATAGACTACAATTTTAGTTATAAATAATTATAAAATAATGCACTATATGTCAACTTCAACTTTTGTGGAGTAATGTCATGTAATTATTTTGTTATCTAAGACTGAGGAGTTAGTCTGAGCTTTAGAATTAATACTAAGAGACTGGAAATGTCTATATGCTTTCAGGCTACAGATACCTATTCTTGCATTAGAAAACTATCTTAAGAAAAAAGCACTGCTTTGAAATCTTGTCTAGCTATGTATAAATGTACTATGTTCAAATTTTGAAATTTCTTGAAAACACTTGAAGTCTGGATTAATGATAATTATCTACTCTGTGGAGCAAAAGTATTGGTAAGTGGAAAAATACAAAAAGGAACCCATTTCTCTGTAGCTCAGTCCATGAAAAGATGAAAACAAATACGGCTGCATTATACTTTTTTGTGAGAGATGCTTTACCCACACAAAGTGAATTGATGAGGTGGAAAAGCTCTGAGGAGGAAAGGCATAGTTTTATGGGGAYACCCACGGATCTCAAGGTATCTGTGGTGGAGAATAGGCTTTCTTTCTATTAATGCAGGTCAGTCAGGAGTAATGGTACTATTACTCATTCAAGTCTGTGGAAGATAACAGAAGTGGAATGTTACTCCCCTTCAAACATGCTTTTTATTTGAGCAAAGTAAATGTTAAACAAGATAGGGATTTCTTTTTTAACTGACAGCTGACTGACAGCTTGAGAATAGAACTACTCTTTTCTGTTCTTTCATAATATGAGTTTGTGTTTTCATAATAGGATGCATGAACTTTGTAAGGGAAAGAAGAAAATAATTCCCTAGTCTGACATATCTGCTTATTATTAGCATTGGTAATAACACTATTCACCTACCTTTTGCAGGTGAATATGAAAGATAATAGCTCATCTCTTCCTTGCTTTATGGATCTTGCAATTGAAAGGTTGAATCCCTGGAATTTCTCCTAGCTAAATCATTTGATTTCAGTATCTGCTAAGTTTTATTTATTTTATTGCTATATACAATTGCTCCCATGATTCCATCCCTGAACACACAAAGTATGGATAAAAGATTCCTCTCTGTGGCTGCATGTTTGAGATTAAGGTGTCAAGTAACATCAAATGATTGAACCTTAAAAAACATCTGTGTTGAAGCTGAGATAGTTTATTGTATACTGCTTTCTTTATGTGAAAATGAAAACAGATCGGAAGTCAGGTGGAAAAATACTTTAAAAAAATGTGGAGCTCAGCAYAAAATCAGAAAGTAAAATTATATCTTATGATTTAATATGTATCTCTGTCCTTGCCATTACAAGTCTTTCCTAATGTCTAGCTGAAATCCTCTTTTGCTGCAGATTTAAATATATTACCTCATCTTTATCTACACTGAATATAGGGGATGGTTTCTAGTTACTTTTTATGAAATTGAATAGCTCCATCATGCTTTCCCTCAGACTTCTTTTCTTCAAACTAAGTAACTCCAATTCCTTTAATGTTTTTAAAATTTTTTCTAGATCTTTGATTATCTGTGTTGCTCTCCTTTGGACCAAGAAGCACCCATCTTTCTTCAAGTGTGATACTCTTAATTGAATATAGTACTTCAGTGGAGATATTACCAGTAATAGTGAAGAGGTTGTTTCAGGTATTTATGCTTATACATTCCAGTATGTTATCTGCCTTTTTTCCAAGTGTGATGTGATTAATTTATGCTTATTTTGTGATCCACTTCAACCTGCACATTTTGTATAGAACTTCTACCCATCTAGACAATCACAACTTGCCCTATATTGCTGCAGTTATTCCTGCTGCAGTTATTCCTACMTGACTGCAGAATTCTGCTCTTTCCCTTAAATTGCATCCTATTTTTACACTAGTTATCCAAGATTATTTTTAATATTAGTATTCAATTCCAATATTGTACTCTTAYGTTTGCCTCTCTTACATCCCTGTCATTCATAAAGTATATAATCTCTTCTGTCACCCAAGTTATCGATGATCACATTGAACAATGTCAGACCCATAACAGATCTCTGTGTAACTCTGCTCAAAACATTCTCCCAATTTGCCTGTGAAGCACTAATAACTTGAAATCTTTTTCCAACCATTTTTATGTTTATCCTGAATGCATTTCCCTAGCTTACTTGTGAGAATGCTATGCAAAGCARTGTGGGAACTTTAAAAAATAAAATGAGGTGCATAGTATTTACTGCTTTTCCTCACTGACTCTTCTCACAAGATACATTATTTTGTCATAGAGTTGAAACATATCGGTTTGACAGCATTTGTTATGGACAAATCTCTATGGGTTATTATTTATCACTTTGTCAGAGGTCACATTTTTGTCTCAGGAAAAGTTTGAGAAGGACATTAGTCCTTTTGTGTTCTTATGTGTCAATTCTGTAGAAGTATAGATAGTTTGAAAGTACTTTTTTGGGTTTTGGTGTACTACTGAATTATCAAAGCATTTTTAGGAATTTAAGAGGCATATCTAGGTTAAAGAGAAGGATATAACCGATTGACATAAAAGATGAACAAAGCAGAAATCCCAAGAAATCTGAGTGACATAAAGCTAGTTTATCAATGGTATTAATATATTTTAATTGAATTATTATAAAAGCACCTGTAACTAATCTGCATGTATAAAGTTTTCATGTGTACAGTTATGTATATACTAATTCATATTAAAATGTACACCATAAATCTACAGCTGCACACATAAAAAGGCTTCTATTGCCAACAGGCGCAATTGTATACTAAGTCAACTCAGTCAGCTACAGCTGTTGTGCTTTGTTCTGTAACAACAAATTCACTATCTTCTAACTATATACTGCTATGAATAATTCACAGCTGATGCACACGTATTTTTATATAAATGCCTCCGGTGGGGGGTATCCTTTATTTATGGCCAATATTTTGCCAGATTAAGACACTTATGCCAAGTACTCCGAAAGAAGAATACTTTAGCCAAAAAGCGACTGTTACTACACTCCCACAAATTTTCATGTTTGAAGAGCAAAATCCACAGTTTTACTATGCTGTGGAATGCTACTTCTGCTATCAAAAAGCTTACCTTATCCTTCCATGCACATTGGGCTTACTGCCAACCGAGTAAGAAGCCTGGCACATCTCTTATAGTCTGTCATGAAAAAACACCATAAATAAACATTTCTAAAGTAACCAGTTTTGCTTTTAAAAATCAAAATTGTTAAAGGTGTGCAAATTATTGTCATAATAAACTTTAACCAACAACTTAGTTTGCAATGGTATAGAAATCTGATTCTCAGACCTGGAAATTTAATGTGCAAGAGTTACATAAGTGTGTGCCTTGTCTAATTGGTACATACAACTACATACATGTGATTTGTGCGTACTTAATATCTATAGATAAATAACATGAACATGTATAGAGGCTGTCCAAATGCATGTATGCATGAAAATTTATGTATCTGTGCCTGTACTCAAACGTGGGATCTAAGCATGTAACTACAGTATTTCCACATTAGCGGAAAAAAATGTACTGCTCAATCATCTTTAAAATTCAGTCTTTAGTGAATAGGCCTAACAACATAATTAAAAAATAATGCAGCTTTTTAATATATTTTTGTCTTGGAAGAATTGATATATTAGATTAATAACGTCTCTAGTTGATAGAAACAGAATATATATATTCCCTTATTACCAATGTAGAATGATTTCACCTATTCTTTTGATGTTCTCTATATAATCACAGGACCATTAAGTCCAGCCCCTAGCTACAGTAAGGAGCCATATCATATAAACTCATTCATAACTGTATTAAGTTTGATCTTAATTTTTTTTTTCCACAGTACTCCTATTGTTAGTAATTCTGATGTTAGGCACCTTCTGCTTTTTGATGCATTCATAATAAGGAGCTGTGATAAACAGAACTGACGCAAAGCTAAAAAAAATTCATCAAGATGTGTGTGTGTGTGTGTTTTTTTTTCCTTGTACATGGCAAACTGTGAGCAAATTATGTGAAAAAGCTGGCCATGGACAGACCGCAGACTAAGTTAGTGTCCATATGTCAATGCTACTATGCTACACAAAGCACTAGAAAGTAGGCCCACAAAATACTTTTCTACTAGTTACCAATTTGTTGCAGCATCATGGGCACTTTTTTCTTTGTTGATTTGCCTTTCAGTGACTACATAGACTGAATAGGTAAGTATTAACCTAAAATCAGAATATTATCAAAAGTAACATGATACTGTGCATGAAGAATTACAAGAGGCTGTTTACTTCATGTTCTTACAAGAAATTTGCTTTAAGAAGATGCTAGCAAATCTAACATAGTGACTGATAGCAATTTTTTCTTAGTATTATTTAATGAGTAACTACATCTGATGTTTCCTAGAGATTCAATGTCAACAGTCCCTAACTCACAACTTAGATATGCTATAATTGCCATTTATACAGGTTATGTTCCATTATCCAGAAAACATTACGTTAGTGGATATTTCACTTGTCAGGAGGAAAAGGCTAATTCAGACTTTCAGGCCACCTAGTCTTTAGCTTCAAACCTGAAGGTACTACTTAGTGCTGAGTCAAATAATGTTTGTGATGTGACCTTACGGAAGAAGTAACATTATCATGCATTTGTCTAAAACAGACTAGTTAACAACCATCCTCATAATCAATGTAAACTGGACATGACCTGGTTAGACATTATTTATAATTCTTCATCAATTGTAAGTAGCCTGGTATCTTTCCAAAATGGTCCTAATCCGAATCTGTACAAATAGGAAGTCTGCAATTCTTAACAGATATGCCTTTAAAATATATTGGGCTGAAATATTTATTAATACTTGAAACTTGGAATCTGAAACTCTTGATTCTATTCCCAGCTCTGTTACTGACCCAACTGGTTGACCTTAGACAAGTAAAATAAAGTGCTCTTCCATTCTAAAAAGGCTGTACTAAAATAGCATCTTCTTACTCAACAGGTCTGCCTCTCTGTTAATCTGGAGTCATATCTACCAACTGATGACTGTCAATTTCTGATTTTTTAAAATTTTCTATGCTGCCAGCATTGCTGAGATACTGTAATTTGTGTACATCGATTGGTTTGTTTATTGGGCTTTAGTAAGTTACACTTATGTATTTCACTGAAGACAAAGGTTGCAAAGATTTACAGGGAAGATCACTGACAAGCTGACTCGCCAAAATATAAAATGTCCGTAAGATACGTTCTATATAAGATAATTAATTAAGAAGGAAGTAGTCCTATCTGCTTTTCTGATTCTATTTTGAGTCTGCCTAAATATGAGAGGTTTGGTAAAGGAGCTGTATGTTCCTATGCAAAATTAAACACCTTTTGATCTGGAACCGAACAAACCCATCCATAGGTATCTAAGAAAGCAGTGTTTACAGTTACTCCACACAGTGTATTTGTATTGAAGTCATGTTCCCACTTTTGCAACCAGTAACACTATCCCAGCAAGCATTCTGTAAAGCTCAGTTAGCATCTTTCAGAGCACCCCAGACTTCACTGCAAGAAGCAGTCTAGCATAGTATCATAAATCTGGTATCCCACAGAGCCCCATATTTAGGGTATTTCTGCTGTTTTATCAAAGTTAACCTTAGCTTTTGGCACTTACATGCTGGGATGGTGCAATCCCTTGTATTGTGATAAAGTCGATGAAAGTGTTTACTACATTTGGGGCTAAAGTAGAGAGGACCTGAAACATAAAGAAAAATAATTTATTAATCAGCACAGCTCACAGAAGGTATTGGAAGGACAGTGCAGCCTACAGTTTGTAGATGAAATAATGGATACAAATGCAAAATTAAACATACCTGTTAAATGCTTTAAAAACTTGTCTTTCATCCTCAAATCTCTGGGAACTATTTCTGTTGGACAGAAAAAAAGAATATTCACTGTGCTACACTGGAACTATGTTTGCCAAGTATAGTATGAAAGAAAAGGGAATAAATTCAGATGAGCAAACACCACTGCTACATCTTGACAGACAAAAAAAACCCATCATTTGTGTACAGTGGACCAAACTGCAAGCTTTGGTTTTACAAATGGAGCCACTGTAAAGTGTACTGCAGAGCACTGTGATGATGAAACACACGTGTTCGGTGTGCAGTCATTAATGCTGTTGACAACTAAGAGTTGGATTTTAGTTCTTTATGGTTTGGATTATCACCTAATCTAAATTTAAATTCTTAAAGAAAATTTAGTTCACAGTTGCTCAGAAATGGCATATTCCACTAACAGTAAAGATCCAAAGATGTATTTAAGTTTGGTTTCTTGGCGTCTCTTCTGATTCTCTTATGTAAATGTATCCACTATTTTTGTCAGAAGTGTGTTTGTACTATCCGGCTGTAATCATGAAACTGGATTGATCTACTTACAGGAATCTATCTTTTTCCGCTAGCAGTAAATAAAATTCACAGGAAATGATCCCAAGCAAATTGCTCTCTTCTGGCTGCCTATGTTTGTGGTTTACCACTCTGGGTTTTGTGTTCAGCAGATGGCAAAATGAAACTGGTTTACTGAAATCCATTTTAGCCCTAACCTTTGCTTGTGTCTTCCTGATTTACAGCTATCTTTGATTGCTCTCAATTACAAACTCTACACTGATAGCTTAGTGATGATTGTGTATGATACACTACATGGTGCTTTATTTATTTGACCATAAATGCCTTAGCAGCCTTTTTCATTCCCTTGGCACTTCTTATCAGATCTAAAACACGGAACATTTCCATCCAGATCTGATTGACTTGTGAGGTTAGACACTTCTCGAAAGTCATTCTTCATTTACTTCTAACTTTAGTGAGTGTAAGTAAAATTGACCTTATCATATTTGACCTAATTATGTCATGAAGAGCAATAAAAACTCACATGCTTCACTCAGGCTTTTCCCATGGGACAGACTCGCTGGAAAAGTAATACCTAAACTGAAATGAAGGTCTAGAAACAGTAGAGTCCTCTGAAAAGGAACCTTTTTAGAGTTACTGGTAATAACTGTGTTATAACAACAGAATGAAAAATCCTGTTTAGGAGTCAATGATAGCAGAACCAACTAATCTCAAGTGGTTTTATATTCACATAAACAAATGCATCATCAAAAGCCAGATGTTTCACGCCAACATATAAATGCAGGATAGCCAACTCTGCCCAAATTCCAAGTTAAGTCTTCAGAATTGTATAGGTTAGCGTTCGCTGCCAATCTGCCCTCTTAACTTTTTGACATTTATCAGACAAAATCTTCCCAGAGTGCTGATCTTAAGTAGAGCAAATTTGTCGTCTTTTATACATTCATTAATCATCCAGATAGGGAAGTAACATTTTAGTGACAATCACCAACAACTGCTGATCATTGTGATTTTTGAAGATGAGTGATATCGAAGAAAAGGTAGAAAGAAGCTTTGTGAGATCAAAAAATGGACACACAAATATCAAAATAGCAAAATCAAAGCCAGTTTGGGAAAAAATGAATAGACATCTGCTGGAAAATATTCAGAAAGTCATTTCCAGCAGCAGGTGTAAGCTGAGCAGCAGTAACACTGATGGGGTTTGGGAGTGACACCAAACAGTAAATTAGACATGGCAGCAGCAGAAGTCAAACCAGCTTTCAGATGGATGCACAGAAGTACATCATGAAACAGAACTTTGACTACCCTTCATCATGGCGCTTGGTATGACTGTTTCTGGACTGCTCTATACAATTTCAAATATTATCTCACCAGAAACCTGGGCTTTCGATGGAGGTTATAGAAAAGCAATTCAAAYGAGTAGAATGATGACTGAAGGAATGATTTGAAATATTTGTGGCCTGAAGAGTGACAGTGCAGTACTCTGTTTCAGTTCCCCAGTATTTCAAGGATGCTAGCACCAGAGTACAAAAAGGACTGATAAGTAGAGGTGAAAAGTTTAATAAGGCTGAACTGCAGGAAAGACTTCTAAATGTGAACACTAGAAGAGCATAGCGTAGTCCTGCAGAGGAATTACTGACAGGGTCATTTCCAGGAAAGACTTAAAACAGGCGCATTTAAAAAAAAAGTAAGCTTCCAGGAGGAAGAACCTTTTCATCCCTGATTTCTCTGTTCTCAGCCTATTTCACTGTTTAATATTGTACATTCTGTATTCTATATTGTACACTGTATTAATATTGTACATTCAAAGCCCATACACAAGAGGTCTGACTTTCAGTTGAGTACACTGTCCAGAGAGTAAGAGTTTCTGAAGCATGAATGRAGTTTTGCTATCCTGAAGTTGCAGCCTCTATGAGTTTTTCATACAGAGGCAACTGCAGTTATTCTGAGTGATGAATGCTTGATATAAAACTAGCAATCTGATGTCATTTCTGATTCTGCAAGGCAGTATAGAAAGCAAAAGATCCCCTAAATCATGGATTGCAACTTACCAGCTCTCTGCTCATCCTGATATCCCTCATAGTCTGCCACTTCCCTTCGATCTAAGGTGTAGTCGTGCTTGGAGAAGTACTGTACCCCGCTGTCCTTCTCCAAGTGGTACCTTTTCAGTTCCTGAATGATCTCCATGATCAAATTTAAGAGACTTTGCCTGTCCTTCAAATCTGTGGAGTCAGTTTTCTCTTTGCAATATCCTGCTGAGAGCATTAGCAGCACCAGCCCCAGCAACCCAGGAGACCTCAGTCCACTCATTGCAATCTGACCTGAAGGGTGAAGGACCAGACGAAAAGGAAGGATCCGCTGCTGTGGGAGGCCTCCTACTTCCCTGAAAGAGAAAAATCGGGGGTGGGTTGGAGGTGGAGAGGCTCAAGGGGGTGAAAGCGGAGCGACTACCGGAGAGCAGCGCGGGCTCCGCTCCGCACGTTACGTAAGGCGGGCGCCCGCGCAGCGGCGGGGTCCCCCCGGGCGGGCAGCGCAGCC
>NW_028186650.1:166411-198938 GCF_003343005.1 Rhea americana
CGCGCCGCGCCGGGCGGGCGCGCTGCGGAGAGGGGCAGGGAGAAGGGAGGTCGCCGGCCCTTCCCGGCTTTTTTACCTGCCTCTGCGTCCCCCGATCCGAGGCGTCTTTCCTGCGGGAGCCGCTGGCGCGACTCTGCCCGGGCAGCAGCAGCCCGCGAGCGGCGAGGAGTCCAAGTTTTCCCCGGCTGGGCCGCCCCCCTCCCGTCCTGGTGCTCTCGCCGTATCCACAAACTACTCCATCTCCTCCAGCCCCAGCGCAGCCGCTTATATAGGTTATAGGATGGACATGAGACGGCAGATAGTATCGACTTGGAAGTGGGTGGAAAACAATAAAAGTCCACTTGGCAACCTCGGGAGCGTCGCTGCCGCACAAGCCCTCCCTTCCCTCCCGCCCCGGTCCCCCCCGTCCCTCCCCTTGGCGCGGCTCTCCCGGGCAGGGCTCAGTCACTCCTTCTCCGCTCTCCGACGTAAGGAGACGGTCCCAAGTGTGTGCGCGGAGTGGGAGGGGGCGGCGGGAAGATGGGAAGGGGGGGGGAGCGCCTAGCCCGAGCCTTTAATTAGAAACGCGCTGAGAAGCTTCTGAAATATTCATGGCCCTTGGCGCGGCTCGCCGTCAGGCGGGTCCCCGGCCCGGGGCCGCAGCCGCCGCACTCCCTGCCGTCACTCGCTGGGGGCCGCGTCGCGGGGGCGGACGGGGAAGCCGCGTGTTTACCAGGAACTTCGGGTCTGGCTGCGGCGGGGAAGGGGAGGCGTTGGGGCGGGCGCGAGCGGCTGGGGAAGAGGGAGGCTATTTTCTGCTCCTCCCGACCGGGAAGCCCGCAGCGAGGTGGCTGGAGTAGGGTCCGGGTGGAAGAGGCGGGCGTGTCGCCTTTCTCGCTGATTCTTGGCAAGGGCAGTCCCGCGTGGCGAGGCGGCTTCCTGGGCTCTCAGCGCGGCACTGCCTGGAAACGCTCCCAGTAGAGCCGGCTGGGGTGGGGGGAGGCGGGCGAAGCGGCAGACGGCAGTGCCACGGGCAGCGGAGCGCTGAGGGTTCCTATCAGCTCTGTCGGAAAACGGTGACAAGCCGAATTAAGGGGGATTACCACGGGGGACGTGGGAGCGACGGCGATGGAAGGAGAGGAGGCGAAAGCCTCCCGAAAACACGTAGCGTTATGTTTCCCCGTAAGTGGGAGCCATCCTGCAAGACTCAACACCTCCCGCCCAACCGCAGATTTTCAACCCAAATACTGTTCCCCTCCGTTTCCCTATTAAGCCCCTTAGAATTTCTGGRGCTGAAGTGAAACACGGTGAAACATGATCCAACTGAGCTTTTCTATTTACTTTGATTGTGTGTATAAACCTCTCCCTTGGCAGCTAAAAAGGCAAATACAAAGTTGGATCGAGCAGTGAGAGTACTTTCCAACCCCCAAAAGAAGACGGGGTCGGAGTGGGAGGCGAACGGTTGAGGGGACGGGAGGTGAACTCGCCGGGAAGGAGGCATCCAGCTGATAACGTCCGCTCCCACGCAGTGAGATCGGTAACTGAGAAAGCGCTGCCTCTCCTACCCTGCGCTGGTGGTCAGGTAGAGCGCGGCGGCGTCCTCTTCAGGCAGCAGCAACAGTGACCCGCAGCGGCAGCTGGCGAAACTGAGCCCTGGCGAGGSCGAGCCGAGGGAAGCGGCGCGGACCCAGCGCGGGGGGGGGCGGCGACCCATCCGAGCTCCCCCTCGGGGGCTTTGCCCGCCGACGCGAACCCCGTGTCGCCGCTGGGCACGGGCGCGGGAAGCGCGCGGAGGCGACCGTTAACGGCGGCGGCGCGCGGAGGCGACCGTTAACGGCTGCGGCTGTGAGGCCCGCCGGCCCGCGCCGTGCCGCCGTCGTCTGTCAGAGCCAGGAGCCGCCTCGCCACGTGCGTCTCGAAGGAGCTTCGCCTTCTGCCGGTTGAAGAGCGTTACAGCTGCTCACAGAGGGCTGTAAATCACCGTCGGCCTGTCGCGGAGTAARTTTTCATGACTAGATTTACAGGTCCTTCAGAACAAACGGAAAAAGAAAAAGGAAAAGATGATTTCACAATGTTCTGTGTTCACTTTTTGTATGTTGCATTCTGTTTTCTGCAGATACTATTTTATTATTTTTAAATATGTAGATACAATACACAATACAGTATGATTAAGAAAGACATCCAGAGGCAAGATTGAGCAAGAATAATTTTGAAAGGAGTCCAGAAAACTAGTTTCTCCTTGGCTTCGGGATTTGTTTCCAATATTGAGACTTGGGGGAAAAATTGAAACAATAGTTCATCAGTAAGAATGGTACTTTGCATGACATAACCGTGGTATGGTTGTAGTTGCAAGTTAGTCATACCAAATAGTGACACTCTAGGTATGAGACAGGGTCACAGGCTGGAGCTAGCAAAGAGGGAAAACTGGACAGATACTATGCAATCTGACAATTTACTATTTACTTCTCCTACTAAAATTAGTTATAAGTAATACTTCTTCCACATAAATCTCTTTGGAAACAGGCAGATATAATTGCAGAATGAATGGGAAGTCAGCAACATACCTGAACAGATTTTTCTGTAGCTTGCAAGGATAAGTTAAGTATGACTTTTAATCACCATACTGTAAGAAAGGAATAGCCTGCATTTCAACTATGCACTGCACACCTGTGCACTATTCAACTATGAATGTCAGGCTGCATCTTTTCTAGTAAGTTGGATGTACATCCCAAGGAACATTATCTGGCATGGAAGGTCTAGTGAATTGTTTAATAATTTGCTTCATGAAGTCGTCTTCCTCTTCAAAAGACCGTGAACTTACCAAAACTGTGTATTAATCTCTTCTGCAAGGTAACTGCAGCATGAGTTAGGGAAAGTGTTAGTTGTCATGGGCCAAAAGCGTGCCAAGGACAAATTAACAATGTAGACAATTTCATTCTGATGCCCAGACTCTCCTGTTTAATATACTAATATAGATGTAGATTCAAAGTACTATGGAAATATTAACTGAGCTATAAAGTAGATAAATAAACACTTGCCTTTTTATGCATACGGAACCTGAGGTAATGGCCTATTCTGATTTGTTTACACTGAATTATGCAAAGATATGTATGTAGTAGCTCCCTTGACTTCAGTGGCGTTAATTGAAATTTATGCTGATAGGTTTGGGATGATGCAATACTTACCACTTAAATAGCACCAAACTCCTGCTCTGCATATATATGGACAAAACTGCGATCCCCTAGACTTCCACCCACCTTTCGTCTGACTCTTGAGGCTTCTAAGTTGGAGGTACATTATTTTGCCATTAAAGCTCACAGGTGCTTGGAGTTCTTTCCTGGATGTTGGGAAGCATCTGACTCTTGAGTTAGTAGCCTAGATGCTGAAGAAAGCGTGCTTCCAGGTTTTACAAAGTGTAAGTTTGAATGCCTTCTGGCAGAAATGACAGATGAACACACCTTCTCATGACCCCCAGTCTCAAAAAGCAACAGAGTCTTGGATGAGGAGGTCACAGAGATATTACAGTATAATAAATATTTTGGTTTGTCCTGCAGGGATAGATTTCATTTAAAAACTCCTACTGTGATTTTTTGGCTTATGCTTACAGAATGTCAAGTTAGTGGACTCCTCTGCAATTGATCTTATGAATAATCTACAATGTTAATAAAAATACCTAATCTTTAAAATAAATATCTTAATTCTCTGAATAAGGATCTTGTGAAGAAAGAAGATCAAATGCTTTACTGAGTGGACAAACTTCACTGATGAACTGTTCTACATTCCCTGGATGGATTGTAGAACAGAGGCACCATGTTAGGAACTTGGAACAAAAACCAAAGCAGAATTTCTAGCTTTGTTAACTAACACAGAGTAGTTACTGTTTTCTGGGTAGTAATTTTACTAAATTTCAGCAATTCCATTCTCTAATGCCATGTTAGAATGCCCCCCCCTTTTTTTTACGGTGTACGTGAAAACAAGAAAATGTGTTTTCCTTGGTTCTATCTTCTAAGACTGGTGAAATTTTCATGCTAAGAGCCTTACAGTTTCAAGCATGCTCTTGTTTCAGCTGATTATAACAGACATAAGGGTTCCTATTTATATTTAATAAAAGCAAGTCCAACATTTTCTGAAGTGATTACAGAGCAGAGCTGATTGTCTAAATCAAGCTCATAACCAATATATGAACTGAGTGTATGGTTAGGAGAAAATTCCTATGGACATTCATATGACTAGACTAGAAAAATGCTTCTCGTATTGCTCTCTATTGACCTCAGAACCTCAAAATAATGTTTTGAAATACGTTTTTTCCCCGTAAGCATTACAGCTGCTTACAAAAATTCTAAAAAGTTGCACTGTTAATTTGAAAAACAGACTTTTCAGTCCCCAGAAGAAAAGAAGTATTTAATCTTCTTCAGGTTATATGTCAATCATGCTAAAAATAAATATGATGGGATGGCATGGGGCTGGTAATTCTACTGGATTTGTTGAGTGTGTATCAGTTGACTGAAATGACAACTTCCAAAGTGTAGATGACATCCATCATAAAGGTGAAGATTTGACAGTAACAGATCCTACTTACAATTTAGGCTTCTTATTCCATATAGAAGTCAATAATTCTTTAAAGAGGAAGCTTTATTCTATCTGATGATTCAAGAATATCTACACTGGCAAGTGACAAGCAGATTTTCTTTCTGGCCACTATTAGGTTAGCTACATTTCTGTGAGCAAACTTTGCAAGTAAGCATTACTTTGGAATCTATATTTATGATGGTTCCTTTTAAAATCTAGATAGAAGAAGCAGTACAGTACGTTTTCAATGTAACATACTGTACAAAAGTGTAAAATAATATTTATGTACCTGGCTCACTCGTCTCTGAGAGCCTCCAGCTCTCAGAGGCAATGCTGAATGAAGTGACAGCTGCTGGGGAGGGCAGAGATGAGGCATTAAGAATTTCTGTAGTGCTGAAATCAACCAGAGAATGTACATAACCTGAACAAAAACTTCAACAGATGTTAGATGTATTAAAGCCAATTAAGCATTTTAAGGGCTTTCCCTATCTCTTACCTGCTCCAAGTTCCAAGAAGATTAAAATTCCATAAATCATCCCTGCAACCAAGACTGAAGAACTTGATACATGTCAGTGTTACAGGCAGGGCCAGCCTGATGTTTGATACAAAGTTTAAAAAACAGATCTCTGGCTATAGTATTCTTTACCTGTAAATTCAAGTCTAAAGACAGCTCTGCGTTGGCCAACAAGTCAGTCATTGAGCCAGATTCAACATTATCTTCAGTCAGTCTTGCAGGGCTTCACCAGCGCAAACCTACTATGGAAATCCCCCTGAGCAAGCTGGAATAAATTTAATTGTTAGGAGAGTAGTCTCTCTTTGTCTAGTTACCTTTCATAGTCTCCAAAGTATCCCCTGGAATCTCAAGGTTAAGAAACCAGAGATAGAAGATTACTCCAAATTATTCCATGTATAGGTTTTTGAAGACCCTTTACTTTGCAGAGTAAAGATAAATGCCACAAAAGAGAAGTCAAGCTTCTATTGACTGTAGACTATTGACTATAGAGGGTCACTAACAAAGATCAGGCTCCTAACTTTTAAACAACTAATAGAAACTGAAAGTCTAATTCCACTCCCCCAAACTATTTTTTTTAGGCCATAAGCAGTTCAGGGGAAGGTCTGTCTTTATCTGTATCTGATACACAGCAGTGGGTCTGCTATAKGTGTGTTCATTGTTGTCTGCTATTTCTTCACCTTAGAGCTACATAGCTGCTGGTAGAGTAGCTGTCTTTCCATGTAAGAGCAAGACTAAAATCCCTAGCTGATTTCTCTCACTAGCCAATAGAAGGCATTGCTTTCTSTGGCCTGTTCTGATTTCTCTGTGCTACAAAAGGAATGAGGATGACTTCAGTATGTGTAAGAACTTGTTTTAAAGGCAGAGTAGCTTGCTCTTTCATTCCCAACCATAGATCTTAGCTCAAAGAGACAAGTGAATTACATGTGTTTTATAGAGCCATAGCTGATAAATGATAACATGTTTCGGTAGTATAGTCTGAGAATGTCATCTCACTATATGTATGTATCACTTTCTAAAAAAATAAATGTTGAAAAATAGATGTCATCTTACATAAAGATAAGGATGTCCTGTATGAGTCATTATCAGCATTTGGATACTAGGCGCAAGTATCTACCACTTTAAAAACTTGCGGTACTTTTTTCCTGCTGTGGATAATCAGTAGGCAGTCACGCTGCTTATTTAGTAGGTAGGCTCCATCACTTTCTGGTGGTCAGCTGGACAACTGTTTACACTTCAGATACAAAGCATACCTATCGGCAAGATCATGGTCTAGAGACTGCTTGTAGGTGAGTACAGCAAGATCGTAGTCTGGAGACTGCTTGTAGGCAAGATCACGTGGCTGTGACATTATCAGTGGTTCTGTCCTTCCAGAAACCGGCACTGCAGCCCCAGCTTTATCCTCCTCAGGACCAGCTTCATATTGCAAAAGCTACCTTCTAGGGTAAAAGCATAAAGTTTACTCAATAGCAGCAGAGGACTATAAAGAGCAGTCTGTAGTGTTAAGATTTTGACTCATGGCCTTTCTTGATTCTGCACTTCACATGATAGAAAGAAACTGTCCACTAGCCCAAACTTGTGATTTTTGTCTCTTCTTGTGTGGAAGACTGCTATCTTTTAGAGGGAAGAAAACATCTCGACTCAGCCTAGCCTAACTGCAGGAAATTCAGGACCTGGCATACACAGACAGCATTTATAGGAGCAAATATAATGTGCTCAAGACCACTGCTAGAGCCTCTGGCACATAAACCAGCTGGCATGGAACAGGCCACATCCATTCGGTTCATCCTTCTTATGCTCTGTGAGAGGGTAGCCTTATGCAAACTACTCATTAGGAATACTTCTGGGACTGCCTAGCTTCCCAACTGTACACAGGAATCCATTAGGAGAGTTGGCACAGACTAAACATGTGCCAGGGATTGCTCTAACAGTGTAGGTGGCTGAGTTCCAGTGCCTGGGCACCGTCCCTGGCAGCATTCATTTTTGTCTTCTGGTGTAGTCACAGCCTGTGAGTTTTGCCCAGATTGTAAGGGACAGAAGCAATTGCAAAGCAGCTATCCCTTTGGGGACTCTTACCGACCAGTAGATTTTACAGTAGCTTTGCTGCATCATGGCTCAAATTGGAATAAAACAAGCATCAGAATCTGGGAATTCATAAGCAGCTTTAAAAATAGTTCCCGGTCTTTACAGTCAGGCAGCTGTGTGCAGCCTCCACTGGAGGCAGCAGAGAACCAAAGCAGAGCGGGAAAAATCCCTGTGAAAACAGTTTAGTTACAGAACAAGATAAAAAGCTAAGTTTCCCAATCACCACCACTCTTGTGATTGTGTAAATATAAAATCTTTTAGATCTTGGAAGACAATGGATCAAAATGGTCAATATCTTTAGCTTTTAACCCAGGGGAAAACAAAAGATTAAAACGTAATTTTGTATGACCTTTATAAGGTGGTCTTTCTCCTAAGACAGTAAACAAGTTCAGCTCACATTACATTATTTTTAACAAACTATTACATATTTATTGAATATTTTGCTACTGTGATTGCTCTCTTCAGCCTCTTTCCTGATCTGATTTCCCCCCCCAAAATCTCAGTCGATTTTTTAATGGAGGAATTTTGACACATACATACTGTTTTGGCACAAGTGAAAACTTTCTGTACATTTGACCATTTATTATTATTATAATCATTTCCATAATTTTTATCTTATTCTAAAGTAAAAGGTCAGGTTTGTTGAAGCTTTTCTCATAGAACATTAATGCCAAATGGTTCTGAAACTGAAAACTAGCTTGGATTTGACAGTCATTAAAAAGTGGAACTAATCTTCAATTTTTATGGGTTGATTTTATTGTTCTTGCTAAGATCACATATTCCAAAAATCACATTGTAAAGGTCTTTTCTGCAATTTTCACTCTAATTTGCTTTTATTTAGAAAAGACAGATAAATATAAAAAAGATACAACTTTGAAAAGACCTTATGTTGCTGGATTAATTACTATCAAAAATAATAATCTAATTGCTAATTTACTGTTTATGTTATTAATTTAGGTTTTTCATTGACTTCAGTCTGGATAATAAACGCAGTGCAACCATTTTCACCTTTTCCAGTTGGCATACTCATTTCAGGAAGACTTCATGCATTTTTATAATGACTTAATGACAGATACCGCATGGGAAAGGTTTTTGATTTAAAATGTTAATTTTCCATTAAATATTCAACTGAGAGATTATTTCTTTTGTATGCAAATTCTGTAAAACATCATTCTGATATACTAAAGAATTTGGCTCTGTAATTAAAAAAATACAAATGGACTTCTATCACTGCCATCGGGTATTACACACAGATATGGCTGTTTTCCTCCATGTTCTCACTTGTTTCACAGAGCAAATTTAGTGGAAATAATGCTTTGATGATTTCAGTTAAGTCAGAAATAACAATCAGATGTTTTTATTAGAGGCTGTCATGGAAAGACAATGTTCCATAGGCAGCTTTGATCAATTCATCTGACCTTTGCAGTTACTCTTTCTGAAAACATTGGATTCGCATTAAAAAAAAAAGTGTTTCAGATAGAGCTGTTTGTCTTTTTTCTCTGTCAATATTGGTCCTGGTAGAGCAGCAAGAGGATGGTACATAAAGGAAAAGGACTTTAGTAATCATGATTAGGAACTAGATAAAACCTGAATTTCCATTCTCTGAGTTAGTTCAACATTTCAAARCATCTTTCTTTTGATTTGAAGACAATCTCATAAATGAAAAAAAAAGCTTTTAATGATAGGAACTGTTAAAACATTGTCAGGGATCACAGACTAACTTAAGTTTTCTCCAAAATTAAAAGAGGTACCCTGCTAATTCATGAGTGGGAGTGCTCTTGGGGGTTCCCCAGAATTAGGATTAGCACAGGAAGCTACGTGCTGTGGAACAGGATGCTTAGCAAATGAAGTCTTGAGAGGCCTTCTAGGGTCTTTAAAGCTTAGATCTAGCTAAATTTCCCAAGGCTGCTATGTTTTTGGCTCCATGATGTCCTGCAATCCCTGATTGTGCCAAGAAACTTGATCTTGAGATTGGCTGTTCAATCTGTTAAGTCCCCAGTTGCCTCACTCTGAAGCAATCTGTTCGGTGCAACAAACTAGGGAGTTGTGTTTGTGATTTTYCGGAGTTTGATAGAAAGCAAAATATTTCCACAGAACATTCTTTCTGACAAAAAAAAAAACTTATTAACAAAGTTTGGAAATATTTTACTAGGTCTAGTAGGGAGTTTTCAGACTGAGAGACTGAGTGGAGGAATAGAAATTAAAGAAGCCTGATCTATTTAGCATAGTTTTTCTTTGTAAACCACTAAATATTGCTGATTTTTTTTTCTTGCTGAGAAAGTAAGACTTACTGTGTTCAACAAGCAAGTGCTTTTGTGGGCAGGCAGTTAGCTCCAAACAATAGAGCATAAACAAACATCTATCTGTTATGTCAGAAAAAGTTCTGGATTTTGCGTTGCATGGTAAAATCAGTATTTTTATTTTATTTGTCTTAATCTATATTTGAGGTGAGATGGCCCTGACAGCAGATTAGTTATCAGAGAGCAGTGCATCCAGGAGAATGGCAAAGGGGTCTGACGGTTTTCTGTAGCGTACTTCTGAAACAGAACATTATTCCATGTTGATCTAATATGTGTCCAATGCAAATGGATGCTCTGATTAGTTGCTTTATATAATGTGGAAAACAGATGCATTTTTGTTGTCATGAAAGGGAAACTGGATGATTCTTTCTTATCTTACCCAAAGGAATACATACAGAAAATCAAACTCAGGTGATTTTTAACTCAGTAGACTTCATTAACCTTGAAAGTCCAGTTTTCCCGGCTGATGAAATATCCATATACCTTATGTCTTTAAAAAGGGTCTTCTTGAAGCCAGTCCCCATTAACTATCCTGACATCAGTGTATTAATCATAGCTTAGTGGAAAATAACAGAGATAAATTGTGTTTACTTGCCCATTTTAACAGATTTTTATGTTATTCAAGGCAAAAACACCTGATTACCTGTCTTGTTGCAGTTTATATTGTAATGTTTCCTTTGACACTTTCTACAGCCACTGAATTATTTTTATGATTTTTCTGTGATCCTTCCACTTTTTTCTTCAACATCTCTTTCTGAAAGAGAATATCAGAATAGCACACAGCATGCCAGTATTAGCCTAAACAATGCTGTATGTGGATTTCAGGCATCTTTCTATCTCTTGTTAATAAACTTAAGTGCCAATTCATTCTGTCATTTTGCTACTGGTTGGTATTGGGTTCTCATATTAGTAGCACATATTAAACTCCTTAATAAGATGATATCTTTGCAATTACTTTTGGCAACAAAATCTRTTGTCTAAGAAAATCCAAACCATCTTATCTTGCAAAACCTATTTTTCTTAAAATCAGTATTGACTGAGATTAACTATATTCCTATTTTTTAATTCTTTGTTTATTGATTTTTATATTGTCTTCGGTATTATTTTGCCTCTAATTGGACTCAGACTATTCAGTTATCCTTCAAATCATTCAATTTCCTCATTTTGAATGGTGACAAAAAGTCACTGTTTTCAGTCCTTTGTTGATTTGTTGTCGCTGTAATAAATAAATAATATTTAAATCAGAAGACTAGATATTTCCTCAGTAAATAATAAGTGTTACTGGAAACAGCTTATGGGACTGTAAGATGTTTATCTCTTGATATTGCTTAATATCTTTCTCAGTTACTTGTGAAGTAGGAATCTTCCCTTTATTCCTATGTGATCCATGTATCTTATCCAGCTTCCTTCCAAGGACAGTAAAGTATTAATTGAATAAATGTTCCTTTTCTACACTATTAATAATTTAACAATTCACGTCTAGTTAAAAGGTCTATTTCGTTGTTATGATTCATTTCTCTCACAATATACTAGAATTCCTCGCTCTTAGCTGTGCCACAAATGGATTTTCTCCATTTTTGTTAGCTTTCCTATAGTTCAGATGATAGTTTTARCTGCTATAGTCATCTGTCATTGTGTTTCAGTGTTATTAATGCAAGTCTTGTAAAGAAGACTCATGCCTAACATGGCTATTGAGCTTTTTGAAGGTATCAACATGCATTAATTGATACTGTCAAGAAACTATCTTTCAACATGCTCCTAAAGAAATAAAATATTCAATGAATAAGAACTAAGATCCTTATATAGGTATATAAATACTTAAAATATAGAAAACAGAGGTGGTGTAAGCAGTTTTCACCCTGCAAGAAATTATCAAGGGATCTTGCTAAGATTGACAATTTCCATCATATTCATAAACAATGTGAAAAATAGCATTCCTTGAAAAAGGTGACAGTTTATTGATAACAAGTTATTCAAGTAACAAACAGAAAGCCTGAGTAAGAAAAATTGGAAAAGAATCTTATGAAATTAAATGACTGGGCAATATAATGGAAGATGGTATTCAGTATAGATACATCCAATATTAAGTAGAATATATAGGAAAAGCATTCCAAACTTTACACAGAAAGGAGATTGAATACTGAGTTGGTATACTATGTTTCAAGAATGACATCTTGGAAYTATAATAGATGGTTCTGTTAAAAATGTCATCCCCATACTCAAAATCAAATTAAAAACTATTTTAAAAAGATCAGAGAACAAAATAGAAACCATTCCTCCACTCTCCGTAGAGGGTTGTGATCTGTCTGCAGCTCTGTTCCATCCAAGCTCCTGCTTGCAAAAGCATATAATAGAACTGGAGAAGCTTCAGAAAAGTTTAGAAAGGCTGAGTAAGTGGTGTGAAACAGCTTCTGTACTAAGACAGCTAAATAGATTAGGTCTCTTCAACAAGGAGGTGACAGGACTGAAGAGGTTCGTAGCAGAGGTCCATGAAATCGTGAGTGCCACGGGTAAGCAAATAGGAATTGATTGTGCCTTTCAGTATGAGGTTTGCTGACCTTGTATTCAAAAAGGATTATAGGAAGTGGATCTTAATACAATGTTCAGTTTATCTGTAGAACGCACTGGCACAGGATGCTCCAGATACTGACGCTATAAATGTGTTCAGAGGTGACTGTAAATGTTCATAGAAGAGAAATCGAAAAAAAAAGTGTTTACCAAATTTAAAAAGTGACACTTCTGYCTCTGAAGTTTGTGAACCAACTCTGAGAGATTATAAGAGCATTCTCATAAATGTATCATAAAATTCATGCACTTCTGTGGTGTTGCTGTCAGAGTCTGGCTGCTGGGTGAGATGAAACCTTGATTTCAACAAGTATGGCCACTCTTAAGGAACGTTGTGGAGGAGAGCAAACCATTCAGCCTATGGCAACAAGCAATTTAAAACACATCGCAGTCCAGGTCTGTCAGAATCAAATTTTGCATTTGTGACAGTAGGTTCAGGTTATATTTTAAGCCTAAACAGAGCCCACTTGCCTTCTATTACCTCAGAGTCATCTACAAACTGTCTCACTGGCTCTACCTTTACTTCTAGCTCTGGAGACACTGTAAAACATAACAATTAAATAACATTTTCAGTCCCTATTTTTTCAAGTGTAGTATTATCTCAAACCTTACCATATGTTTAACCAATTTGGTCTGTATCAGCTGCAGAATTTAGTCAATTCACTCTTGCTGGTGTCCAGTGACCTTGTTCTGCAAATCTTATAGAATCTAATAGTAAATATGCTTTTCATCGTCATTTGTAAGATAGCCTTAATCCTACTATCATGTCCATTGTTAGATTTAACAAGAAATAGTGAATCAGTTTTTCCCTATAGCTTTCCATAAATTGTGTGCTCCTATTGCATTGGGACCTGCAGGTTTTGAGGGGACCTGACATAAACTGAAGTCCTTGTGCAATCAAGATATAGCTTGACACAACCCTGATTTTAGTGACAGTATGGGAATC
This sequence comes from Rhea americana, assembly GCF_003343005.1. Classification (NCBI taxonomy): domain Eukaryota; kingdom Metazoa; phylum Chordata; class Aves; order Rheiformes; family Rheidae; genus Rhea; species Rhea americana. The sequence continues at coordinate 179,367 of NW_028186650.1, forward strand.
CTCCGTTGTAAATAGTCAAATCGTGAATAGAGGGCAGATGAGCTTTCAAAAATGGAGGTAAGATAGGTTGCCCTCCAAAATGCAGACCTTAATGGGTATATTCACCACATACATATATCTAGACAGTCATAGGTGGTCTCCATTAACAAAATCTGTTGTTCATGATCTATGGGCCAGATGTTTTGGTATATTCTCTGGTATCTAAAGAAGCGATATTTCAGAGGTTCACACAGATTCAAGTTCTTTAAGTTCAAAGTTTTAACTAGTCCAAAGCACASAGATTTTTCTGTTCTTGTCAAATTTTAATATTTTTTCCATTTCTTTGTCTGAAGTTGGTAATTTCTCCACTGGCCTCAGTGGTTGCTGTTTCTGCCCTGACTGTAATATTATTTTCTTTATCTTTCTTTATCTTTTATCTTTCCAATTATATTTCTTCATGCCTTCCATATCTCATTTTGTTGTATGGAATATTAAACTCGAAAATGCAACCTACTGTTCTTACTAATGGGAGTGGGAGAAGGGAAAGACCCAGACATAGGTTGTTTATGTTCATGGCAATAACAAGCTACTCGATGTCTAGGAGTAAACTCAGAAGATGTTAACCATAAGCCATACCCATTAACTCCAGCAGTCTTCATTCTACTCAACTTAAGCTTTGAATAATACAAAACCTTTCCTTGTTTTTTTCCTGTTCTGAACACTAGCCCGTCACCAGACCAAATTATTTGTTTCAATTGCAGCCCAGACCCCTGTAAGATACACTGTAAGACATTTTTGAGTTGCTGAAAATCAACCATATTTTTTCTATGATACAATGAGCTGTTGTCATCATAACTACTTCAGAAATAAACATCAGCTTTTCAGCCTCGATAGCTCCAGACTGCCAGCTATTCCTGCAGATCTTGTAGAAGCTAACAAGAAATAAAGATGTTAGGTTTCTTTAGAGAAACCTTAATTGGAAGGAGAATTAATTCTACTATAGCCCAAAGACCAATGACAGTTACAGTTCTGTAACACTCATTGTAAATTCTGTAGATGAGTGTGCCTTGCTTTTCAGCTGTGTTACCCTTTTTAGCCAGCTATCAATACTTGCTTGTAAATAAATAAAAGGGATTATATGCATTCTGCTTCCTGGTTTTATCCTAGCCAGGTCAGCTTTGCATGTTCAAATTTAAAACTAATTCACCTCTTCTTCCTGTTCTGAATACTTTCACTTTAACAATTGTGCAATGGTGACTCATCAGAACTAATTTTATTAGCTTCTTCAAATAAGGTTCAYGTGCCTTTTTTGAATCTGGCAAAGCAACTCTGAGTATGCTGTGATAAAACTGTATACACATGCTTGGAATGAGCCCAGGAAGTTGATTCGTACCTCAGAGACAGGTTCCAGTGTAGAAGAAGAAGTAGAGCTTGAACAGGAATATTTTAAGCATTTATGGATTTTAAAAGGGTGGAGCTGCTGTTGTGTGTGTCCTTATTCTTCTATAATAACTGAAAAAATTCCTGTCTGAACTGAAGGAGAAGGGCTTTTTATTGTTGTTGTTCCCTGTGTAGAATTGCTACAAAAACTTTGTGTTGAAACAATGATCAAGAGTTATTCACAGGAGTGATACTAGCAGTCCTCCTGCAATAGCCGAAGGCAAGGCCTGTCTACATAAAGTGGAAAATCTGAGCAGCAAGAATGCTACCAATGGAAGATACATATTCAGAATCCTTCAGAAGGAAATGAGAGGTTAGCAGCACACCACTAGCAACAATTCAATAAATGTACCTATAGTCACAATTGCAAAGACAGCAGCTGCCTTTCAAGAAGAACCCAAGAGCAATTTTAAGAATTTATGGCATAATAAGAGGTGCTATTGTGGCAGCAACAGTAAAAGTGAGATGACTCCAAGTAAGCTAAAGGGTAAAAAGCTGTTGCTTTATTTGATAGCCCATGATAGAAAAGCACATGGGACAAGTAAAGTGATGTGGAAATTCACAAGGAATGACTGACTCCAAATAAAACCAGCCTGAGGATGAGCTAGAAGCTTTGCTAGAACTTTCAAGAGGCGTACTGAGATCTAGACATCCAAATCTTGCAAGACGACCTACAAAACCGCAGACCTGCTGTAGGAATTCTGGAACAGAATCATAGAATCACAGAATGGTTGAGGCTGGAAAGGGACTTCTGGAGATCATCTGGTCCAAGCCCCTCTGCTTAAACAGAGTCATCTAGAGCAGGCTGCCCAGGACTGTGTCCAGATAACACAGTATGTCTGTGACATGAGATATGTATGGATGACATATCTCCAAGTATGGAGACTCCACAATGTCTCTGGACAACCTATGCCAGTGCTCTGTTACCCTCACAGTGAAGAAGCTTTTCCTTAGCTTCAGTTTGTGCCCATTGCCTATTATCCTATCTCTGGGCACCACTGAGAAGAGTCTGGCCCCATCCTCTTCACACTCTACCTTCAGATACTTATACAGATTGATAAGATCCCCCTCAGTCTTCTTTTCCCCAGGCTGAACAGTCCAAGCTCTCTTAGCTTTTCCTCATCTAATAGATGCTCCATTCCCTTCATTATCTTAGTAGCCCTTCACTGAACTCGCTGCAGTAGCTCTATGCCTCTCTTGTACTGTRTCAGCCACTCCTGAACAAGTGGAACAGAACTGGAGCCAGCCTTGAGCCCTGGGGTACAATGCTAGCCAGAAGCCACTTAGACTTTGTGCCACTGATCACAACCCTCAGAGCTCTATCACTCCAGTTCACCATCTGCTCATGCAGCCCCTACTTGATCAGCTTGCTTGGGAGGATGTCACGAGAGACAGAGTGGAAAGCCTTTCTGAAGTCAAGGGAGACAACAGCCATTGCTCTCCCCTCCTCCACTCAGCCATTCATGCCATCTGGGAAGGCCATCAGGTTGGTTAAGTGTGATTTCCTCTTTGTGAAGCCATGTTCACTGCTCCTGATCATCTTCTTGTCCTTCATGCGGTTGGAAATGGTATTAAGCAGCAGCTGCTCCATCACCTTGCCAGGCATCAAGGGGAGGCTCACTGGCCTGAAGTTCCCTGCGTCCTTCTTCTTGCCCTTTTGGAAGGTTGGAGTGACACTGGCTTTCTTCCAGGCCACAGACATCTCTCCCAATCACCATGACCTTTCCAAGAGTTTGAGAGTGGCCTTGCAATGACATTGATCAGTTTCCTCAGCACTCATGAGTGCATCCCATCATGTACTTTTGGACATGACATTTATTTCACATATCCCTAAGCCAATCCTCCTGCAGCAAGGGAAATTATTCCTTTCTGCAGACTTTCCCCTTGGTCTCCAGGGCCTGAGATTCCTGAGGCCTGGACACAAGTCATACTGCCATCTAACATTCACTAAAATTGAGCTTGTTACTTTGCCAAAGATAACATTTCAAAAGCATCTTCAGGAGTTCTCTAGAGCATTCATGGACCAGTACTGGGTTTTACTTCATTAAAAGAGAGAAAGTTATTAGTGAAGTAGTTGATCTACGGGAGTTCTGAGCTGAATTTAAAGGGATRAGTATAATGCACACAGCCTGGATCTATGACACTTAGCAAACCTTTGATGCTTTCCGCTCACTTCTTATTTTCAGAATGCAGGCACAGTAATAAATATGGAGCACAACTAATGGACAGCAAACAAGCATAGCAGTTTGTGCAGCAGTGTCTAGGCTCTGCTTAGAACTTTGGGGGATCTTATTGGGAGCAGTAGGGGCTTTCTGGTGATCCCCGAGGAACTAGAGGGTGATTGCTGCTAACAGGAAAGGGGAGATAGGCAAGGACAAATACAGGAGGCCTTAAATTCTCCTGGGAGAAGCTCTAGCTAGATGTAGCTGCTTCTAACAAGCTCYCTTGGTTGCCCCTGATGAGAGGGAGTTGGGACCTTTGATCCAGGTGGYGYTTGATTAAGATGGGTCAAACACCCTGTGAGTCAATGCTAGAGAGAGGCCTATATAAGAGCCAGGAATAGAATGCAGTTCCCAGAATGCAGTGAACAGAGGCAATGAACAGATAACAGCAGTTTGTGCAGAGAGGTGCAAGAAGGTACTTTTATTTTCAATCCTAGGAGTATACGCTTCCTCAGATGTGCTCGTGACACGCTGCAGAGSACATTCCTCAGTAGCTGTTGGAGTTGCTGTATCAGCTGTGTCAAAGGCTTTGACCTAGACAGACCCTCTGACAGCAGATGCAGCTCTACAGCTCTCAGGCTTCAGGGAGTGCTTGGGGCCTCTCCCTGAGGCCTGGGCTRACAGTCAGCTCTCCGGCAGAAGGTGTGCTGTTGTTGACAAGTTGTGTCGTCAGGTAAAGGAGTGACAGGATAAAGTCAGTAGGCTGCATACCATTTGTGAAAAGGAGCAGGAGATAGACAGGGTATTCTCCTAGACCATACAGCTCCAGGAATCCCAACCCCCCATAGCAGAGGAGTTGCTGGAGGGCTCTGTGCCATGTGAAACAGTATACCATAACACTGTAGAAGGCAGCTGGAAACTGTTCACTTCTTGTGGGAGGAGAAATGCCCTTACTCCTCCTGAAGACTTGTAATTGAGGAACAGGTTTAATGCCCTCCAGGCTGAGGAGAAGCTGGGCATGGCTTCAAGGGAAACACCTGGGCTGACAGACCCTGTGCCTTGCAGGAACACTTGGATGAAGTGGCAAGTGATTCTTGCGGGTGACTCCCTGCTGCAAGGGATGGGGGCACCTATTTGCCAGCGTGACCTCTAGAGAGGTTTACTGTCTGTCAGGGCCTTGAATGTGAGATGTCATAGAAAGACTACCAAGGCTTGTCCTCATGTTGGATTATTACCCTCTGCTTCCCTTCCATATAGAGAATGATACCAAGGGCACTAATGATAGCAAGGGCAAATTGGAAGCAATCAAACAGGATTTCAGAGCTCTGGGGATAGTGGTCAAGGGTCTAGGAGCCCCAGTGATTTTCTTCTCAGTCCTACCAGTGAGGRGGAAGGATGGGAGGGGGAGTAGATGGATTCTCCAAATTAAGAGCGGGCTGCACCACCARTGTTGGCAACAGGGTTTTATTTTCTACAACCATGGGATTCTGTCTGAAGATCGACAACTGATAGGGAGAGATGGGATCTGCCTCATTAAGCGGGGCACATGTGTCTTTGCCAGCAGGTTGGCTAGCCCAGTAAAGAGGGCTTTAAACTAGGAAAGATGGGGAAGGGAAGAGTTATAGAGACTGGGTGGTCAACAAAAAGTGGCTTAAGTTAGGATGCTTCCAGTGGGTACGTGCTGCCAGGGAAGTGCATATGAGACATGGCTATGGGGGACCCTCTTGCACCCCTCCTGGGAAACCTACGTGTTCAATTATCTCTTTGAAATACCTGTACACCAATGCATGCAGCATGGGGAATAAACAGGAGGAACTGGAGATCTGTGTGTGGTTGCAGACTCATGATCTCATTGCAATTACAGAGACATGGTGGGATAGCTCACATGACTGGAATGCTGTCATGGATGGCTATGTGCTTTTTAGGAACGACAGGTCAGGAAGGTGAGGTAGTGGAGTTCCCACTCTATGTGAGAGAGCAACTGGAGGGTATCGAGATCTGCGTAGRGGTGGATGAAGAGTGAGTCAAGAGCTTATGAATAAGGATTAAAGAGCAGGCTAACATGGGTGACAGTGTGGTGTGTGTTTACTCCGGGCCACCTGACAGAAAGAAGAAGTCAATGAAGCCTTCTATAGACAGTTGGAGGTAGCCTCATGATCACAGGCTTTGGTTCTCATGGGGRACTTCAGCCACACTGATTGCTGGAAGGACAACAGAACTAAGCACAAACAGTCCAGGAGGTTCCTGCAAAGCATTGATGGTAACTTTTTGACACAAGTGGTGGAGGGGCCAACGAGGAGAAGTGTGCTGCTGGGCCTTGTACTAACAAACAAAGAAGGACTGGTTGGAGATGTGAAGGTCGGGGGCGGCCTTGGCTGCAGTGACCGTGAGATGGTGGAATTCARGATCTGGTGTGGAGGAAGCAAGGCAGTAAGTAGGATGGCAACCCTGGACTTCAGGAGAGCAAACTTTGGCCTCTTAAGGGACCTACTTGGAGAAATCTCATTGGCTAGGACCCTAGAAGGAAGACGGGGTCCAAGAGAACTGGTTAATATTGAAGCATTGCTTCCTCCAAGCTCAAGAGTGGGGCATCTCTATGAGTAAGAAGTCAAGCAAAGTGGGCAGGGCAGGAGACCTGCATGGATGAGCAAGGAGCTTCTGGCAAAACTCAAACAGAATAGGAAAGTACACAGAATATGGAAAAGGGGAGAGGCCACTTGGGAGGAATATAGGAATACTGTCAAGAGTATGTAGGGATGTGATGAGGAAGGCTAAGGCCCATTGGGAATTGAGTCTGGCAAGGGATGTCAAGGGCAACAAAAAGGGCTTCATAAAATACATCAGTAGCAAAAGGAAGACTAGGGAAACTGTGGGCCTGCTGCTGAGTGGGGTGGAGGTCCTGGTGACAAAGGATACAGAGAAGGCAGAGTTAACTGGATGCCTTCTTTGCTTCAGTCTTTACTGCGAAGGGCAGCCCTCAGGAATCACAGAGCCTGGAGACAAAAGAGGATTTGCATTTCAGCTCAGGCCTTTGCCCCAGTGCTTGCTTGAACTACAGCATAGATTTGCCTGTGTCTGGCTGTGTGCTTGAGGCTGACTTGACTTCCTCACTTGTCCTGAGACCTGCCTCATCACTATGAATTTGTCCAGTGATCACTGGACTGTGGTCCTTGACCATGGCTGACCCTGCTCCTTTCACCTTGAAACTGGACCCTGTCACTCTACCTTTTCTGCTCTTGTTGATCAGCTGTTGTGAGAGTGTTCCTCCTGTCTGTGAGGTCACAGCTTTGTGGTCACCCTTGGCTCTTGGCTTGCCTTTCCTGCAGGGAATCACACTCTTGCTGCTCCTTGACACTTAATTTCTTTGAAGAACACTCTGCCAAGTCCCCATTCAGAAGCATTCATCTGTCCCCCCCAAAAAAACTTTAATGGCATACTAAGACAGCAAAAGATACATTTTTTATCCCTAGATATGATTATACAGGCAACCATTCATTACTGATTTGTAAACAATCCATTAAGGGGGTTGTGAAAATCCTGATGAATTGGTAGGGTCCAGCAACATACTTGATATTCAGTTTTTGACTTTTGAACCTGAGCCTGAATAAAACCCTCAATTCTTCCACATTCATAACACAATAGTCCACTTCTGATATCATCTATAAAGACCTCCACCTGTTTTCTGTTCTTGCTAGCATCCATCAAATATAGGTTTTGTTAACTCCTACTGTTTAGAACTCAAACTTTAAACTTCTTAGTAAGGACCTGTAACAGAAACGTAGTTCACTCTGTCAAGTTATTTTAAGTTTTGACAGGATGTTATAGAAAAAAACAGTTAACTCTTCTTGAGACCTTGCTGTTATCCACTATTACTTATGGCCATAACCACAGCACAAGAAGGCAATTCATAGTTAGCACAGAACAAACTTTATCCCACTATTTCTTTCTGATACTTTCCCTACTCAGTGGACCTTGTAAAAGCTACAAACAAACCTAGGTTTTCAAATTGCCTGTGCCAAACTCTTACATTGACTCAAATCCCATCTTTACAATTCCACAGGGTGCCTGTAGTGACTAGAGAAACAGCTGCAAAATATTTACCTATATCAAATCCTGCATCCATCTCTTATGTGGGATTTATGTCTTTTATGTTCCTAAGCAGGACCTTTACTCAAACCGTAAACTTAACATTTTCAATAAAACAATGATCTATAAACCTTTGGGAATTTAATAGATGGGAAATAGCCTGAAAAGAACTAATTTGAACCCATTCACTTCTGTCTGTTCAAGTTTTGCTTTTGCTGGACTTGTAGAATCCAGAAAAAGTTGTTTTCACCGTGTCTTACATCAGATCCTCACACCTATTCCAAAAGCCKAACAATTTAACTGCAGTCAGGAGATTAATTCCTCCTGAAATCATGAGGTAAGATATCAGTGCCCACCAGTTTCATAACATTATAAAGTGTTATAAAATGAGACTAAATACCTGATAATACAGTATTGGAATAAAGGCTCMTAGTATTGAAACACAAGCTGGTGCCAACAGGAATGAGGGAGTCATGGTTTGCTCTGTGGCAGTTATGACTAATAGTTGCAAATTGAAAGCAAAATTTTGGAACAGTGATGCAATTAATGCTGGCAGAATAGACTCTAAAGAACTTGATCTTGCAAGCATCCTGTAAGCCAGGCAGAGCTGTGATGAGGGTTGAAGCCGTTGGGGCAAACACTTTGTTGTTRTTGTTTCTGGCTGAGAGTAGGTATAAGGTTTGATTTTGAGTTCAGGCTATGGACATGAAAGATAGGGGTATTTCAGACCAAGCTCTCATCCAGTTTCTGCATATCTAGTGAGAACCAGCAATAACTTTAAGAAATCACTTTCTCCTACCTTAAAAGCTATCCCTTCCTTCCAAAAGTAGAAGGGGGAAAGGTAAGAGCACTATTGAAAATACAGTTAATACCAAAATTTCCAGCATCTCCTCTCCCCAGTAGTATTAGTAACATCAAACCCTGACCTTACCTTCAAGATAYATTATCAGTCCATGATAGCCAAAGAATAAACTGTAAAATACTAGACCTTGCCATCTCCAGCCGAAACTCCAGTTTTTCAAGCTTTGTACCTTGACAATACAATACAGTAAGCTCTTCATTTTACCTTAACCCAAACCTTTTCCTCTACACATGAGTGGGCTAGAAGAGCCATAGAACTATCTCCTAGATGGTATCCATTAGAGACTCATTAATATGGATGACACTACAGTTTCCAAGTTAAAAGAAAGAAACAGGATTAGGATAACAGGAACTGCAGAGCTGGGATAATAGCTTTATCTTTCTTGCAATGTCCATAGGATCAGAATTACAGATGATTTTTGTCTGAATAAGTTAAAATTAATCCTAAAGGGGAATGGATCATTAATCTATAGATCAGAGATCTATATAGACATTAATTTTAAGGTGTAGAATAGTATTAAGAATAGTGGTGACTGAAGTCTTTTAAAATGTTTTTGCATACATTCACAGGGTGAATGTTGTTAAGGAAAAAGTAACTTCTTTTGAGTCTTCTGATGTGATGGTTGTATGGAAGGATTTATTGTTCTAGTGAAGGTTAGAAATAGAAATAAGGTGAGGGAATAGGATGAAGAAATTGAGTGTATTGCTAGACTGAGCAGAGCACACAAGCCAAGACAATCTATTAAGGGCTAATGGGCCCTTAAAGCATAGTTGAGGGAAAGGCTTCAACTGGAGCTAGGAAAGAGTTAAATGAGGGTTCTGAACAAGAGGTGCTGAAAAATTCTGAGAGTTCTGTATTTTCTAATGCCTTCAGAACTACAATGATGCTTCAGTTGGCCTGGGTTTGTATCTGGTTTGGATATATTTCACATTAATCTAGGATGGGGGCTGTAATGGTTGTGAGGGAGTGTAGGTCATCAGTGACTGAGCTGGCTTAATTGCTGCATCTTCTGTGGACTGAAACAAAGACTGTTGTCTAAAGGAAAATTGTGGTTAAGACTAGAGTAGGGGCTGATGTCTGGATTAGGAATTACAAAGATCTGTTTGTAGTGGAACTTCAGGTCTCACAGAGTTGGGAGAAGAGTTCATTGATAGAGGTGAGTAGGTTTTCTTTAGATTTTGGAAAGGTGTAGACTGTAGATCCTTAATTAAAGCTACATTTATACTTGTATTAGAGACTAGGTACTAGAAACTAAGGTCTGTAGAGCTAAACTGATTACAATATACTTCAGGGTCTTCTGAACCAAGATGAGGGATAATCCTGGAATACCTAATGGCTAATATTGATGTGGGCATTCATTGATGGTAAAATAGGTTATATATTAGGTTTMCATTTTTAAAGACAGAGAATCAACTATAAGAAATTTGTTTTTACAACTTCCAGCCCTTGTTTTCCCTGCCTCTATGCAGCTTCCAGCAATAGTCTTAGCTGTTTAATCCTTTCTGTCCTTGACTCCGCTTCTTAGGAGTTACAAGGATCTCACATCTCCAGTGCCTCTTAGTCTTAATCTTTAAACTGAAATGAAGCATAAACCAAGCTTTACAATAGGCTTGTTGGCCAGATCCATCTCTTTATTCTGACTTATGTGACCCTGCTACTTGCACCATTTTTAGGGCTGCAAATAATACATAATCAAGTAAAGAATTTGATTACAGCTTTCCAAATTTTAACTGACATCCAAATGAGAAAACTTATTTTACTCAACAGCTGTGGCCCATACCATGCCATATGTGTTACCCATATAAAGCCTCTGATACCATCTATCATTCCAGAGTGAGAGTCTGCAGGAACCAGAAAAGAAATTTTGTTTATTACTTCTTGATATTCTTAAAGTTAAGCCAAAGCCTTTCTTTAAGCATACTCTGCCATAGGTAGCATTGGCAGTAAGCCCTCAGGTATTGGAAAATTCTCAGAAMTTAAATTCTCAGGAACAAAATTTATCCCTTTTAGGATCTAAAACATCTAGAAAACTGATCATAACCAATTCGCTCCTGTAAGGCCCAGGTCTTGTCACCTCCCCCTGTGCTTTTCAGGTGCCCTCAATAGCACTGTGCTCCTCCATTCCTCCAGTCCTAATCTTAGCCCTTTACTTGAACTAGTAATTCACATCTGCCATCAGATAGACAAAAGCCATTTTTCCTGCCCCTTAAGCCCTTTCATTAGCTCTCTAGGCACTGAAAAAAATCCGGAAATTAAACTAGACCTTCAGTTTGTGTCAGACACTAAACTTATTCCTAATTCAGTTTTAGCCTTACCAATATGTAAGGTAATAATATATCATTTTAAGCCATCTTCTTATGTTCAATTTTTGTGTACCTAAATCTGTTTATAATTSAAAAATAAACCTATATTGCCATAATTTTAACCCTAAATTTAGACAAATATCTCAAAAAGATAATGAACTAGCTAAAACTATAGTTGGTTCCTGTTGTTAACTCTACAGATCTTGCATATACAAATAAATAAACTATTTTTTTCAGATTCTTCTCTCTAGGATTGCTAAATGTGTGATAGCAAAAATTTTTCATGTCTAATGAGAAATTTATTTTAAACACACATTAAGTTATCATACTGGTGCCAGTGTAAATGTCTGATGATACCAAATGTGGCACCAGTGTCTGGAGTTTGCTACTGCTGCTGCAGGGAACGTAGCTCTTGACTACGTTTAAGAGCTTGGATTCTATTCCGCTCTGTGACTTCCTTGATACTTGAACTGAGGTGAATTTACTTCTGAACTGCATCATGAGATTCCCTCTTACTCTTCATTTATTTAACAGGAAGCTTGTGAAGCAAGAGTTACCTTATAGATATCCCTATCATAAGTCTAATCTTGACTGATGTCCTTGTGCATCACTGATTTGTATTTTGTTTATTACAAAATAAATGAATCTGTTTTTTTCCTAATAATATGAGAATTAAGTCTGAAAATATTCCACAGTCAAAACCCAACTTTGTCAAAACATCTCACGTGCATTAAAGAATAGACTTTACATGCCTGCTTCACCACACAAACAGGACTGCTGCCCACCTTCAGAGTAAAAATTCAGTATTGGGTTGCCAAATTGAGTTCAAATCATACTTTTTTTTCCTTGTCAAAGTGATGTTTTTGCCTTTTTGTASATGCTTCCTTTTGTTTTCTATTTATGAGTGAATTCTTAAATGACATAACATGCCCAGGAGACTTTGCAATCAAGAGCCTATATTTACTCAAAATACTTATGTTCTTTTGTTTGCTCATGAAGCAATGTTACGTGAATCTCAGAATTCATTGGATTTTTTTCTTTTTATTTTTTTTTGAAACTCAGTCTAAATTTTTGCTGGTAAAATGCCAACACAGAACATAGAGTGTTACCTTTCATTTTAGCATATTTCGTATGCACAGGTATATATTACATCCTATGATAAAATACCAACTTTTAAAATATTTCCTTCATTTCCTTACACTGTCTACTTAAAAGTGATTTGGATTTATTATCTGAATGTTCAAAGAAAAGCAYTCGTTTTGAATAATCAAGACATAGAGTTTTAGACTTTGGGATGCACATTTTAGCTACAAAAGTATGTTACGCTTAAAATAATGACTTACTGATGAGTTGAAGTTACTACTAAATGAGGTTGTTAATGGCCCTTAAAAAGAAATTACAATGCTTTGTTAGAATTCCATTTTTTTCCTAATTTTTTGTTTATGATCAGTTTAGTTACAGCATTTCTCTGCCATCCTTCCCCAAAATAACCTGAAATTACAGAATAATGTTATAAGAATGATCTACTTCATACCTAGAAAAGGATGAAGCATTTTAACAGATAGCAAAAAAACCTCCTTGACTGATACTGTATTCACAATTTCACATCAAAGCAAAAGTTATAAACAACTAAAACAAAGATGCTACAAATATCCATTGATTTTGTACTTAAAATTAATTATATGTATCATTGCATGTTTTGCTTACAACTTTGAAAATTCAGGGAAAATACAAATGATTATTTAAAAAACATAAAGAAACTAAATTAGTATTATAGAAAACCTTAATTCAGATATTCACTGATTTTTGATTGATTTTGAAACCAAAATAAGATTCTTTTTCTGTAGCTCTTTGTTGTTTCCTGCAAATAAATTATTCATATGTGTTAAATCTTCCAGAATCTTTAAGTAGAATCAAGTTTTTATGCAACAGCAGGATTCATCTCTGGGAGATATGGATACAGTTCTAACCTTTCCTTAGACCTCATAAGACAAAGTGGGCCTTCRTTATATCTTTTGTCTCTGAGCATGGTGAGATTCAGTTATAGCTGGGGTCTCTTGAACTGCCACATACCTAGAAACAATCCTTTTCTTGAAAGCCTTCAATAAAATATACAGCTCTCTTAAGAAATAGACCTTTTCCTAGCAAATCTAATTACAAAATTCTTACTAACGCTCAAAAAACCCTTAGATAGGAGAATTTTTCTTTAAAAATACAAGCATAGAAATGTATCTTTGGAGTACTAACCTCTGTTTATTTCAATAAATACATGTGCTTTTGCAGTTGTATTCAAATGAGATGAAGTTAGTAACATTGCTACAGTCTAAATGTGCAAAGCCCTCTGCTCAGAACATTAATAATTATCAGAGTTAGTTTTAATTTATAAAATAAGTCTCCCAATGTATTAGATCTCTCTGATCTACTTAAACCTACTCTTCCTTTTCCTACACTTTGTCCACTTTTACATATTTAAACCATATAGATGAAAGGTGGACAACTCTTGAGCCCAAATTTTTAGTCCCTGTTCCACCATGTGACTGGTGTCGGTACTGAGCTGGTTCAAGGCCCACTGTGTAAACAGAAGCCTTTGCCAACAGGAACACAATACAAATCAGACACTTCGTTGCCATCTCTGGTAAGAAGGCAGCTCCATTTTAATCCAACTCTGTGCTCTTTTTCTAGTTCTTATACTAAGCGATCAGTTACTATGATAAACAACCCTCCTCATTTTATCTTTTCTGGTAGGTTGTTCTAGCCACCTGGTATCAATATTATGTCTTTACTTTCTTTGATTTTTTTWAATGAATTTGAAATCTTTGGTGACTCTTAAATCCTTCAATATAGAAAAATRTCTACAGGAGATGCAAAGAGTTTCCTTTCTTCTTGCAAATCAACAACTCTTAGTTCACTCTTTAAGGTATGTGTATATGTGTGTGGGGCGGAACCCCCTTCAGACTGAAGAACAYACAAGTCTACCCACATGTTAAAGAGAGTGTGTAAGTGTGTGCACACATGTGTGTACTAACCAAAAAAAGACGGAAGCATGACATTGTTCATATTACTCTGAAGGAAAACATGAACCCCTGTCACTTCTGTGACAGCACAGAAATAAGCAGATCACTGATAAGTTAGGCAATGGAGCTGTTCAGTTATGTATTTTTCTCCTCAGAGCTTTCCTGATAGCAGCTTTAAGTTGGCCTCTTCTGTGGTGTTATGAGTCCTGTTACGAGATGTCCAGCTTCCCCAATTAATATTGAGAGACTTGATCTGAGCTGAAATTCCAGATGCCTAAAAGTTAGCTGCAACATGTAACTTTTCTGGATCTAGCATAAACTATTAAAAATATGTTTTTTAAAAAATCTAAATGTTAACAATTAACTAGAATTTGCATTTTTAGACTCTAAAAATTAATATTTTCAGTTTGTGATGTTAATWTCACAGAGAATCTTATTAACTGAATGTATTTACTTCCTTCAATATTTAATGTCTTCTGAAAAGATTTATGATTTATTTTTTATGTATTTGTCTTCCTCATTCCTGTGTAAATTTTCACTAAAGCTCCATCATAAAAAAGGCATATTTAATCCTTACAAAGTATCTGCATCCTTTGTATGTCCATTTTTAAAGAACTCTGACTAGACAGGACTTATACCCTACAGGCATTTTCTTTCTAATAGAAGACATCTGTTGAATGTGTTGCAGGGAGCAGGACTCCATAAGGCCTACAGGAACTGTTTTTTATAGAGTATGAAAAAGTATGGTAGAAGCTCTGCAGCTTTATTTAAATGCATTCAAAATTAARCAGAGATTCATTAAACCAGAGCCATGAAAGAAGTAAAGGGAAAATGCTGAACTTACGGTCCCCTCATAATGTAGGGACCAAAGATGGAAAACCTCTAATAATGCCCTTCTGTCTCTGCCTGGTGTGGTCAGCTGGCATATCATGGGGGAAAGAGAAGGACTAGTCTGCTACTGAATTCAGCATGAGCTGGTGGAACTAAGAAGTTGTGGAAAATCATTCTTTTGAAAGCAGTTTTCATCATAGCAAGGTCAGAAGTCTGATTTATTCAGGGCTCAGAAATACGGTTAAACTATAATAATGTTGTGAATAATCTATTCTGTTACAGTGAATGAGAGCTAATTTGAACTAGTTTAACACTCATGGAAGAATGTTGATTAAAATTATCTTGCATTTGCTATGGGCTAAGACATGTACTCGCCTGAATCAAAGAAAATTCTTTAACAAGGCAGCTTAACCATGTGTACTGTGAGTTTCATCAGTCTCTGTTATAAAGGTATTTCAGTGTTGAATTTAGAAACACCACTGCTTTCACAAAACTCAGGATGGGTGGAGAAGGAAAAGAGCTGTATTATAGCCATATACAGGGAATATGTGATACTATAGTTTCATTAGGAATGTTACACACAATGTCACTGTGTTGCAATTGATACAAAGTAAGTAAGTGGTATAAAATAAATGGTGACTAAGTAGGCCTACTCATCTTTGGAACATGTCAGAATCCAAATACAGATGGGGAAAAAATGACCTTTTATCTTGTAGGAAGAATTTTCTCCATACTGCCTATTCATAAAAGTATTTGAATTTATTTTYATAATGTTAGATCATTTCTTTGAGGCTTTATTGAATATTAAATTAATTATGTTTTATATATATATGGCACTTGAAGATACTTGAATTTATCATTCTAGAATATAAAAGTATTTGGTCAAATTTTTAATGTTTTATTATTAAGTAATAATAACTGATAATAACTTAAGCTGTGAATTACATGGAAGTATTTACAGAGGTCTTGAAAAGCAGCATTTAAAAGGGCAAAGAACAGCTTTTAAAATTTCTGCCTTTTTTAACTCTCCAGAATTTTCTTTCAGACTGTTTTTTGGAAACTGAATGTAAGAGTGCATTGCAGAATACTGGGATTCATATTTTGTGCATAATGTTGGATTAGAGTGTGAAATCCTAGATTGTAAATACGCAACAAAAATGGAATGGAAATCAAGGAATAACCTATTGAAGAATAAACCATGTAACAAAAGTGCTGTCTCAAAGTCAAGACCTAATTTGTGAAAGCCCTAGTTTGTTACAAATGTGAACTCTGTCTTAAAAAAAAACCTCCAACTTTGTAAGGGATTTATTTTTAAATCTATTTGACTGTGCAAATGGGATGAGGATCTGCTTAAGTATTCTAGTTTAAATCTGTAGAGAAGCTTTTGTGAGTTAAACATTTTTCCAACTAAATCAGTCATAGTCCTCTTAAGTGTAGAAAGATGCTCTCTCTAAGGGCATTTCTTCTTTTCCTCTCTCTCTCTTTCTGCTAAAATATTCTACTTGACAATGCTTACATAGCTCATCCTTTGCAGTAGCCAAAGAGAAGTAGTTTCAGAAAATCAGAGAACAAAAGCAGCTAAATCACAGCATATGAAATTGCAACTGTTCAGTTTAGCACCACCTCCTCAATAAGGTATCCTCAAAACAACAGCATCGTGAATGAGACATATTTATAAAGGATACCTGAGTCATTAGATTTACATTTTCTTTTAATGACTAAGATGCCAAGATAAAATAGTTTTGGACAGAAGACTCAGGCTGAAGTTCGCTAACTAGAGATCAATAGTGGTAAACAGAAGGTAGACCGAAAGCTGGCTGAAAGGCAAAGCTCTGAGGGTTGTGATAAGTGGTGCAAAGTCTAGGTGGAGGCCTGTAGCAAGCACTGTCCCCCATGGGCTCAAGGCTGGCTCCAATCCTGTTCCAATTCTTCATCAATGACCTGGATGATGGGGCAGAGTGCACCCTCCACAAGTTTGCTGATGAWACAAAATTGGGTGGGGTGRCTGATGCACCTGAGAGCTGTGCTGTCATTTTGAGAGACATCGACAGGCTGGAGAAATGGGCAGAGAGGAAGTTCAGCRATGGGAAATGCCAAGTCCTGGCCTTGGGCAGGAATAGCCCTAGGCAGCACTACAGGCTGGGGGCCAACCTGCTGCAAATAAGCTCTGTAGAGAAGGACCTGGGAGTCCTGGTGGACAGCAAGTTGATCATGAGCCTGCAAGATGCCTCTTGGGCTGCATTAGGAGGAGTGCTGCCAGCAGGTCAAAGGAGGTGATCTTTGTCCTCAGCCCCAGGGAGGCCGCAGCTGGAGTGCAGGGCCCATTTCTGGACTCCCCAGTAGACGAGAGATGCTCCAAGAGCAAGCCCAGTGAAGGGCAACTAAGATGATGAAGGGATGGAAGCACCTCTCATACGACAAAAGGCTCAGAGAGCTGGGAATTCACAGGCAATTCCATCCATCAAGGAAAAACTTTACTGTGAGGGTGAGTGAGCACTGGCACAGGTTGACCAGAAAGGCTGTGAAGTCCTCATTCTTGGAGCTGTTCCAAAGTTGTCCAGGCAGGGTCCTGGGCAGCCTGCTCTAGGTGACCTGGTTGAGCAAGCGGCTTGGACCAGATGGACTCCAAAGATTCCTTCCAACCTCAACTGTCCAGAGATTCTGTGAACTCTGTTTTTCTTTTTGCTCTTTTAAATCCTATAAAAATCACACATACTGGGATGTCAAACCTGGATGCGCTACTGGGCAAGATGAGCCAGGTGATAYCTGACCCAAGTTATACCTGACCTAAGAKGTTCTCCTTTGCAGCACAATCATGGTTCCTCCCCAGGGCTGGTGCRTCCCATTGGGAACAACAGTGCATCATTACGTCATTAAAACATCAGCAAGAGGCAAGCATGAGGAGTTTAATTCAGGCTGCACCAATAGCCTCAGTTGCAGTACTATTTGCCGCTACAATGCCTGAATCTTCTGCTTTACTCATGCTTGTATGTTTGGAGTGGCCTCCTGAAACTTAATTTGAAAATGGGATGTGTGAAGCATGTGCTGCAATAGTGCTAACGGAATAACCCAAGGAGCAGAGCTCTTGCGTCAAAAGCCAGCTCCTGCTGATGCAGCTCTAAATGGGCATTTGGTCTTTCTGGCTAGGGAGCCAGCTTTGACCAAAACCCTCTGATAATTCACTTGTTGGCTGCAGTGGTTCAAGTGCYTTAGCCTTGGAGGCCAGGAGGGTTAGGCTTCATCCTTGATTGTGGTCTGGTGCTCTGGTAGCATGGTAAGTCTGTTTTCCGAGCTGAAGGCGGAACCCTGAGTGCTAAAGGGAAGCCCTCTGCTTTTGGGGTCCTTCTCCTCTTTGGAGGCCTCCTTATGGAGGAGGGCATGTCTGGAARAGAAGCCATCTGCATGAAGGGACATGTCATAAAAAGAATGTGGACTGGCAGGGAAAGTCTTCAAGGAARGAGACAGCAGAAGACAAAAGTTCTCTGCAGAAAAGGAGTAAATCTCTTGTGGGGCCTGTTGACATTCAGGTCTTGTTTAATTGCGGTGTTTCTTGGACTTGAACCAGGGCAAGAGCAAGCTGAGGGGGGCKGGAGCACACTTTTAGGCAACTCTTTCACTCTCCCCCTTGTTCATTACCAATGTGTGGAGCTCCTTTGGGTGTTGTCCACCTCCCTCTGTTTCCTCTGTCACGTTGAAAGTGCCTTAAAAGAGTCTCCCAGTGGAAAAAAAACTCCTCTTATGCAGAAGCTGTAAGCTTCAGGCCCCTGTGTCCTGCCCCTTGGGAGCCCAGCTAAGGTGGCTGAGCATGATTGTCATGTCTGCCCTAGGACACCTGCTTGGGCCCAAAGAGAGACCTCCTTGTGCTCCTCCTCCTTGGGTTTTYTGAGATGCTTAGAAACCAGGAAATGGGCAGGGGCTTTTCCTGGGATCCTTCACCTTGTCACAGTCAAATACAGTGAGTTAGCCACCAACGCAAGCCWTGTGTTTTTGCTTCAAGACAGGTTGGAGCTCTTGTGGTCAGTTCTGTGGCCTCTGAGTCTTTTCAGCCACATGGGTCATCTCTTCATGTTYRTCTCTACCASRAGRACAAAACGCTTSTGGTTGATACAAAGGCAAACCGAAAGCCATGCGACAGAAGAGCTGCACATTCCCGAGAATGGCAAATGCCTTTTGCAGCTTGCAGYGGGACCCTCTCCTTTGGCCTCCYTGTGGGGAGAGTGCCCCTGCTCCCAGGGGCCAACAGAGGGGGCATCTTCTCCAGCTGCAGCCTGCCAGCGTGCTCCTTCTCACAGTCATGCGACCCATYGGGCCAGGTCCTCTCCTGCCCTTTTCCTCAGGTCCACAGGGTTTCCTCAGGGAACAGCTGCAGCCAGGAAACATCCCACCTGCCATGCCTGTGTGCTCCTCRTCTGGAAAGCCGCTTCTGCRGCTGCATCTCCTCTTGGTAACTTCTCTCCCACCTGACTGGTACCTGCTGCRCTCTGGGGGTGGTCCTGGATTCCCAGGCACAGAGGCAGGTCTGCCCCAAATCTCGCTTGCACGCTCCGGCAACAGCAAGAGCTGCTCAGGCTCTTCCCCTCCCGCTGCGCAGGTGTGCCAGGCCGTCCAGAGAGACCTGCTGTGCCTGCAGAGCTGTATACAAGGAGCTGCAGTACCTGTAGTGCCCATGGGATCTTTAAGGAGAGACAAAGAGCAGTCAAACAGTCCTGCAGAGAAGTGCTTTATTGCAGTGAGGTTACAGGGGACTAACTCAAAAGATCCCCCGCTCCTGGTCCAGGGCTGCTCTGAGCCCTGAAGGGGGAGTTCAGTGCTAACCAAATAAAACTTCCAACGTGTAGAAACACACTGCAGGTCCCAGAAGGGTTCCCACTGTGACTGTTTTCTCCTTCTCTTCT
>NW_028186650.1:200530-202336 GCF_003343005.1 Rhea americana
ATTTGCCCGTTAGTGCTCTCTCCCTTGCTCTTGCTCTCCCTTGATTTTGTCCTCCCTTGTTCTTTCCCCTCTAGCTTTTGCWGCTCCTACTTTTTGACCCTCCTTGAGTCTCCTCTCCTTCTTTTGCCCCTCTTTTCTTCTCCTTCCTTCTTATTTGCCCTCCTTATTTCCCCTCTATTTTCCCTTACTTCTTTTTTTCCCCCTTCTTTCTTATTTGCCCTCCTTTTTTATTCCTCCTTTTTCCCCTGCCTTCTTTTTTCCTCTCCTTGGTCTCGCCTCTCCTGATTCTTTCCCCTCCTTCTTCTTTCACTTCCCTCTTATTCCCTTCCTTCCTTTTTCCTTCCTTCCTTGTTCACTTCCTTCCTTTCTCCCCTTCTTCCCTTCCTTCTTTCTTCTCCTCCTTGCTTTTGCCTCTTTTTTCAGGGTTTTCCTTTTCGTTCCTCYTCCTCATTCTCCCTTTTCCCTCCTTGTTCCTTTCTCCCTTTTTCCCCTTTTCCTTTTCTTTTTCTTCTATTGCCCTTTTCCTTTCTTTTCTTCCTTCCTTTTCCCTTTCTTAGCTCTCCTTTTCTCTCTYTTCACTCARTTTCCTMTCTTYTTCTCTCCCTTGTTCCTTGGCTTGCTCTCCTTTATTCTCCTTATTTTTCCCTTTCCTTTTTCCTCACCTTTAGTTTCTCTCTGTTTCGTCTTCCTCTCTCCTTTTCCTTTTTCATTTTCTCCTTGCATGTTTACTCTCCTGCTTTACCTTCCTTTTTCCCTTCCCTGCTTGGCCCTTCCGTGTTTGGCACTTCCCTCTTGGGCCCTTCTTTGCCCCTTCCCTATTTCTCTCTTCCCTCTTTTTCCCCTCCCTTCTTTTGCTTTTTCTTCCTTTTCCTTTCCTTCTCTCCTTCCTTGCTTTTTCTTCCTTTTTCCTCTAGTTCCTTTTCCCTGCTTTCTTTCCCTGGGTTTTCTCTCCATTTCGTTGCTATCCTTGACGTTCCCTTCCTTTTCCTTCCTCTTTCTCACTTCTTCTCATTCTTTGCCTCTTTCCTCCTCTTCTCCTTTCCTCCCCTTTTCCTTCCTTCATTACTTTCACTTTTTTGTTTCCTTTTCTCTTTTCTTCCTTTGATTTGCTTTCCTTTTTTTTTCTTTTTTTCCTTCTTTTGTCTTGGCTTTCTTTTTCCTTTAATTCTTTCTCTTTCATTTGAGTCTTCTTTGCTCTTTTCCTCTGGTGTTCTCTTTTCTTTGCTTTTTACTTTTCCTATAGGCTTTTATCTTTCCTTTCTTCCTTCCTTCCTTTCTCTTCCTTCTTCTAATTCCTTTCTTTCATTTTACCCTTTCCTTTCTTCTCTTCTTTCTTTCCATCTCCTTTTTATTCTTTTCTCTTACTTTTCTTTCACTTTTTCCTCCTTTCATTATTTTCTTTTTCTTCCCTAGTTTCTTCATTCCTTTTTTCTCATCCATTTTCCTTTCCTTTATATTCTTTAGTTCTCTTCCTTTTTTCCTTCTTTCTTACTCTTCTTCACCTTTTTTTTCTTCCTCCTTGTT
Source organism: Rhea americana (assembly GCF_003343005.1). NCBI lineage: Eukaryota > Metazoa > Chordata > Aves > Rheiformes > Rheidae > Rhea > Rhea americana. Next base: position 202,055 of record NW_028186650.1, read on the forward strand.
TCCTTCCTCATTTACATTTCCCATTTTCCTTTAGTCTTCCCCTTTTCCATACTCTTCTTTTTCACTCGTCTTCTTTCTTCTTTTTTCTTTCCTTGTTTCCTTGCGTGGTTTTCCTTTTTCCTTGCTTTGCCTCTATTTGCTATATGAGCATATGCTTTGCCTCTATTCTTTCCCTTCTCATCTTCCTCCTTCCTTTCCTTCTTTCTCTCCTTCTTCCCCTGCCCTTGTTTTCTCTTTCCTTCCCTTGCTTTCCTCATTGCTCTTTCCTCCTTTCTTTGGGCA
>NW_028186650.1:203430-205477 GCF_003343005.1 Rhea americana
TTTTCTTTCTTGGCTTTCATTTTCTTTCTTTCTATCCATCTTGCTCTTGCTTTTTCTTCCTTCCTTCCCTATGTGCTTTTATTTTTTTTTCCTTTATTTCTTCTAGTGGCTTTCTCTTTCTTCCTTTCTCTTTCTTTTCTCTTTCCTTTACCCTTCTCTTTCTCTTTATTTTCTCCTCCCTTTCCCCGTCCCTTTTTGCTTCCTCCTTCTCCTTGCTCCTTCTCTTTCCTTCTCCCCTTTCTTCCTTTTATTCTTTCTTCCCTTCTTTCTTTTTTCCTTTGTTCTGTCCTTACTGCCTTTGTTTTCTTTCCTTTTTTCCTTTCTTTTCCTTCTTCCCTTTATTTCTTCCCTTCCTCCCTTTCTGTCTTCTTTTTCCTCCATCCTTTCCTCACATTTTTCCATTTTTTGTTTCTTCCCTTTCTGCCTCTTTCCCCCCTTTTCTTTTCTTTCCTTTTTCTTTCATTTTCTCTCCTTTTCCCTTCCTCATTCTTACTCCCCCTTGTTCTCGCCCCTCCTTCTTGTTTTTTTCTCTTTTTCTCCTATTTGTTACCTTTTTGCCTTCTTTGTTTTTTCTTTCATTTTTTTTTTCTTTTTTTTCCCTTTTTTTCTTTTTTCTTGGCTGGCCTTGTTTCTTGCCTTCATTTCTCTTTCCTCTTCTGTTTTCTCTTGTTCCTTTCTTCTTTCATTACTACTACATCCCCCTTTCCTTCCTTCCTTCCTTCCTTCCTTCTTTTTTTTCTTTCCTTTATTCTTCCCTTGTTTTTTCCCCTTTCCTTGCCTTGTTTGTTCCTTTATTTCTTTCCCTGGATTTCTTTCTTTCCTTGTTTTTTTTTCTCTTTCCTTATTTCAGATACACTTTTTTCTTTGCTTTCCTTTTTGACCTTTCTTTTCCTTCCTTCCCTCTTCTTTCCTATATGCTTTCATTTTTTCCTCTTTATTTCTTCTAGTGCCTTTTTTCTWATTTTTGCTTTCCTTTCCCCCTTTCCTCTTCTCCTTTCCTTTCCTCCTTTTCTTCCTCCCTCTCTTTCATTTTTTCTTTCCTTTTTCTTCCCTTTCCTTCTCTTTCTTTCCTTTTTTCCCCTTTCCCCTTGTTTGTTTGTTCCCTTTATTCCCCCTTTTCCTTTATATTTTTAATTCCTGTTTTTATTCTCCCTTTTCTTTGTTTCTGCCACTTCCCTTATTTTTTCCCTCCTGTTACTTGCATTTCATGTTTGCTGTCCTGTTTTCTTCCCTTCCTACTTTTTTCCTTTCCTTCTTTTTTCCCTCCTTTTCTCTTGTTTCCCCCCTCCTTGCTGTTTCTATCCTCCCTTTTTCCTCTCCTTTCCATTTCCTGTCCTTATTATATRCCCTCCTAGTTTTTCCTCCTCCTCGTGTTTTCCCCTCCTAGTTTTTTCTCTCTTGTTTTTGGCCTTCCTCCTTTTTTCCTCCCCTTTGTTATTTGCCCTTCTTTCTCTTTCTCCTCTTTATTATTTGCCATCTTTGTTCTTTCCCTTCTCTCTTTTTCCTCTCCTTTTTTCCCCTTCCCTCTTTTTTCTCGTTACTTGTGCTCCGTGTTATTTGCCCTTTAGTGTTTTCTCTCCTTTGATTTTGCCCTCCCTTGTTCTTTCCCCTCGTTTCATTTGCCTTCCTAGTTTTTGCTACTTCTAGTTTTTGCCCCTCTTTGATTTTCCTTTCCTTGTTTTGCCCCTCCTTTCTTCTCCTTCCTTTTTTTGCTCTTCCTTGGTTTTCTTATTTGGCCTCCGTGTTACTTGCCCTCCTTCTTTTTTCCCTTCCTTCTTATTTCCCCACCATTTTTCCCTTCATTCTTTATTCCCCTTCTTTCTGATTTGCCCTCCTTTTCTTCTCCTCCTTTTTTCCCTTCCTTCTTTTTTCCTCTCCTGGTTCTTGCCTCTCCTTGTTCTTTCTCCTCCTTGTTCTTTCACTTCCCTGTTTTTTCTTTCTTTCCCTTTTCACTTCCTTTCCCCCTTTCTCCCTTCCTTCTTTCTTCTCCTCCTTGCTCTTGCCATGCTTTTATTTCATTTTTTCTTTTCTCCGCTTTTCGTTCCTC
>NW_028186651.1:0-2329 GCF_003343005.1 Rhea americana
GGGGATCTTCCGCTCCCGCCCTGCTCAGCGCTTGGACTCTCGACGGGCGGGCGTGGAAACCGCCCCTTCCTCGCTGGCGGCGAAGCGTTCCTGGAGGCACTTGCACGACGACGTCGGCGTGTTTAGACTCTAAGCATCGAAGCACTGGACCCCCCCAGCCCGGTCCAATCTACTGACTTGCATTCAATGTTGACGTGCTGTATTTTGTGTGTGTGCGTGTGGCGGGGAGGGAGGGGGCGGCGTGGCGTGGCGTGGCGTGGCGTGGGAGCCGGCGCCGCGGGGGCGAGGCGGCGGGCCGAGCGGGGCGAAACCCCCGCTCCGGGACGGCGGTCGGTGGTGGTCTCACGAAGCCATGAAGCTGTTTCTCTGTAGTGTGGAGTGATACTGTGATTAAAATGTCCTGGAATGATTCCAAGGTTATTTTTCTCTTTCTTCTGTCATTGATTCTTATTACCACTTTTGGAAGAAGAATGAAAAAGAAAGAAAAAAAGAAAAAAAAAGGCAGCTTTGATTTCCAAACGTGCAATTCACATGTGAACAAAGTAATTCTGAAGATAACTCTCAATGTATTTTACATTCTCGTTGCTCTCTTCAAAGCAGGAGATGTTTTGCCCTGATGTCATTTCCAGCCTGCAGAAGATGTAATTTAAAACATATATATATTGTGCTTGCAAGAATCATAAATCTGGGCATCCTATGTCATTCCTTTTCCCATTGTTACAATACAGATTTGATTTAGTTTTTTTTTTTTTCCTTTAGAACTGTATAGTGTTTTTTTAAATCAATTGTAAATGTCTGGTTTTCATATAATGTTTAAAAAACATTGAGAAAGAGGATGGTGCTTGTTCCATATCATTCTTGATTGTATATTGCTTCTGTTATGTTTATAAGTAAACTGTGCATGACTTGTGTTTAGCAGTCATTATTGTGTCTGTTTGTGAAATTTTTATTAAAAAGAAAAAAATTCCGTAGATGCACTTATTGTATATGTGATTAGATTTTGCGTCCGAGGCTAGAAGCCTTGAACTGCCAAGGAAAGAGAAAAAAAAAAAAAAAAGAAAGAAAAAGTGATGGCAGTTATTAATTAATATGAAATCGCTTTGTTGGGAGCATAATGAAATAAAAGATATGAAGTGTAGAAAATAATTWAAAAAGCGATTTTACAAATTTCATTTTGATGCTTGTGATAAAAGACAAATGTACTTGTGTAGAGAAATTCCTTTAAAATAATGAATAGAAAAAGCTGATTTTGAGGTTAATGCTGTAGAATAGGAATGTATACCAAATGTAATCTTTCCAATGCTACAATGAATTTATACATGAGATTGATATGCAATAAACCTGTGTGCTTTTATAAGCAGTGGTCCCGTGAGCTTTTTTGGGGGCCGGGTGGCAGAGGCGCGACGCGGGGGGACGCCGGGAGCCGAGCCCGCGCCTCCCCTTTGGCCAAGGGGCGCCCGCAAAGCCCTTCGCTCTCCGAAAACGTCTCCTTCCAAAGCCCGAGCTGCGAGTTAGCGAAGGACCTAGTGGTCAGGGGGGCAGAAGCGGCTTCGAAGCCGGGTCTCGGACCCGACGCGGCGCGGCACACGGCCGACGAGCGCTCTGCGCTTCGGGACGTCGCTCGGGGCGGTCGAACGCTGCCGGCCCGCGCGCAGCCTGGCGGCGCGTCCCCGGGGAAGGGCTCCGGCCCCGCGGAGCTCCCGAGGGGAGACCCTCCGCGGCGGCCGGGCCGGCAGCCTTTCTCCGTGCTAGCCCTGCCGGGAGGGAGATCGCCCATCGGAGCAGAGAGCCGCGGCAGCAGGGTGACGGGCAGCAGGCCGCGGAGACACGAACGGGGGAGCCGAGGGAGCGCTGCGGGCAAGGGGGCTTCGTCATCCGGAAAGCGCTCGGGACTCGCCATAAACCGGGGAGAAAAAGGCTCCGTTCTTCGGGCGGTCGCGGTGGGGGGAGGACACGAAGGGGCGGTCGAGGAGAGCTCTGCTCCCGGCGCGCTGTCGCGCCTGGCTGCCCGGAGGGCTCGAGGGCCCGGCGTCGTACAGGGCTGCGCTGCGCCCCTTGGCCACCCTTGGCCGCCCCTTGGCCACCCTTGGCCGCCTCTTGGCCACCCCTTGGCCGCCTCTTGGTCATGCCTTGGCCGCCCCTTGGCCGCCCCTTGGCCACCCCTTGGCCGCCCTTGGCCGCCCCTTGGCCGCCCCTTGGCCGCCCTTGGCCACTCCTTGGCCGCCCCTTGGCCACCCCTTGGCCACCCCTTGGCCGCCCTTGGCCGCTCCTTGGCCGCCCCTAGGCCACCCCTTGGCCGCCCTTGGCCGCTCCTTGGCCGCCCCTTGGC
>NW_028186651.1:3284-5123 GCF_003343005.1 Rhea americana
GGCGGAGTTTGCGCTGCCCGCGGGGGGCTCGCGGCACGGTGCGCGCCGGGATTTTCAGCGTCTCCCCGGAAAACCCAGCGGGCGCCGCGGAGAGCCCAGAAACCAGCAAGGCTGGAGCGAGCTGGTGGCGCGGGGCGGCTGGAGCGCTGTTCCCGCGGCCCGCGGGGAGGCCAGAGCCGGGAGAAGGTGGGCGCCCGGGTGCGACGGGCCCGCGGGCTGGAGGCGCCTGCGTCGGGGCTCGCGGTGCTGGARGCTGGGCACCCCCAGCCCTCGCACGGCCCCGGCGCTTCCCTTAGGCCAGGAGTTAGTTAGCGCTTGGTGAAGTCACCAGCCGTGAGTGTTGGGCAAGGAGGGGAAGCGACGCACAGGTGCCTTCACGTCGCCTCCGTTTGCATATAGCGCGCCGTGAAAGCAGATAAGGACRAACGCGCGTTAGTCCACCCTGTTCCGGATTTCTTTGAGTCATTCGGGCTCAAAACCGCTGCACTCAGCGCCTGCGCTGGAAGGAGCTTGGAGGAGCGCAGGGGTGAAGTGAGGCCCTTCGTCCTGGGAAAGGCTGGCAGGGAGGGGAGCGGAGCACGTACTCGGTGCGGGGATGTGCGCGGGGACGCTGGCCGGCTCGGGAGTTCCCAGGGCGAGCCGGTGCGCTGGCCGTGCCGAAACGTGGCTGCTGCGGTGCGAGAGGACTTTCCCGTTGTCCGTTTCTTTCTCAGCAGCGTCCTGGTTCCCTGCGCTGCCGCCATGTCTCGGAGCCCCCCTGGCAGCGCTGACGACGACGAGACCTTTTTCCCGGAGTACCGATGCCACCCGGAGCTGCGGGTGCCCCCACCTCCGACCGCCCCCGCAGGGAAGATCGGCTCCGGCACGGCGCTGGACGGYGCTTCGTGCTCGGCAGCGAGCTCTCCTGCCGCGTCGGAGCCCCGCCGCGTCGTCCTGAGCACGGAGAGCCCGGCGGCGCTGAAGGTGGGAACCCAGCAGCTCATCCCCAAAAGCTTGGCTGTCTCCACCAAGACCAAGACTCCTTCCCGGCACCAGAGCCCTGGGGCAGCGGGGTCGAGTAAGGAGCCCCTGGGCCCCGACCCGAAGAGGGCCTCTGTCCCCAGCGCCTCCCCGGAGGCGGAGGTGGAGGTGGACGATGACTTTGGAGGGGCTCTCAAGCGCAACCTGAGGAACATGTCGTACCGCGCAGCCATGAAGGGCCTGGGCGCGGAGCCCCTCGGCGCCGGCACCGCGCTGAAGCCGGTGCCGGAGGAGGGGAGCGCCCCGCCGGCCCGCAGCCCGGGCAGACACAAGGTGGGCAGCGGCGTGCCGGCCCTGGCGCGGGCAGGCGCTCCCCGGCCGCGAGCCGCTCCCGGGGCATCTGCAGCGCGTCCCGTCGGTACCGTCCCTTGCGGAGGGGCCTGCTGAGCCCGGGCATCCTGCAGAGCACCTCCGTGGAGGGCTCGCGGCCCCGCGGCGGCAGCTGGCRCGGCGCTGGCGCGGGGCGTAGCTGGCCGCCCCGGGTCGGGGCGCGGGCGGCGGCGAAGCCGGCCCGGGGAGAAGCAGCCTCGGCGCGGGCAAAGTCCGCGAGCGAGATACGCCTACGTGAAAGGCGGCGGAGTAACCGCGAGGCYGCTTTGATCGTGACCGGGATAGCACGAGGTGAAAGCTGAATCACTTCAGCAGGGCAAACAAAAGCGCAGGCAAAAATCTGCAATATTTGCCCAGCGGGCACGTAGGTGACGTCGCCCCTCTGCGCGCAGCAGCTGCAGCCAGGGCGTGTTTGCCCCCGGGGGTGCGTGGCCTGGGGAGACCCTCGAAGCTGGGTGTCCTGAGCGGTCCGGTAAAGCTCTGCCCCCT
>NW_028186651.1:5943-56602 GCF_003343005.1 Rhea americana
CTTTGGGGGGGGGGTTGCTCCGTGGAAAGGACAGGACCGGAGCCCCGCGAGTGTAAAATCTCAGGGGCGCCAGCCACGGGGGCGCAGCCGGCCCGCGGCGGGGGGCAGAGCCCCGGGGCTGCCTAGCCGGGGGGGCCCCTCGCGCCCGCTGAGCGCCGCGCTCCTCCGGCCGCAGGTGCGGGAAGCGGGCGTCCTGCAGAGCATATCCGCGGAGGAGCGCAAGAGGCAGGAGGTGAGGGGCGGCGCGGGGCGGGGGCCGTGCCCGCGGCGCCGGCCGGGGGCGCGGAGCTGCGGGAGCAGCGGCCCTTCCCGTGCGGCGTAGCGGGTTGCAGCTCGCCGCCCGCTTTTGCCAGCGCTAACGGTTCGCCGCGGTCGTCTTCGCCGCCTTGCTTCTTCCCAGGCGATGTTTGAGATCATCACCTCCGAGTACTCCTACCTGCACAGCCTGAGCGTCCTGGTGAGCCGCTTCCTGAGGTCGGAGGAGCTGCGGGAGACCATGACTCAGACGGAGCACCACCACCTCTTCTCCAACGTCGGCGACGTCCTGGCGGCCAGCGCGAGGCGAGTGCCGGAGCTCCCCGCGCCGCGCCGGCGCGCGCCTTGCTCGTGAGCCCCTCCGAGGGCGTCCCGGCGGCGCGCCGTGGGGAGCGGAGCCCTCGGGAGCGAGCGCTGGTGCGGGAAGGCGAACGCGGGCGGAGCGGAGGCTGCGCCGCAGCACGGCGCGAGAGCCGCCGCGSCGGGGGGCTCGCAGCTTCCCGCGGCTGGGGGCCGCTGGTCAGCAAGGTGGTGTCCAAGGCGGTGGGTCCGTGGGTTTGCCAAAAGCTGCACCGTGTTTGGTTGAAGCGGAAAGGCGTTTGGCAGGCAAAGTTGCTGCTCCTGGCTCTCTGCCTCACGTGTGCAAACCCTCCTGCTCCAGCCACGTTATTCACTTGTCCTGGGAAGAAGGATCTGGTGGAGTTTGCCAGTGGAGGAGCTTTCTTGAACCTGATCAGCATCTTGAGATGTCACTTAGGTGGATAAATAAATACGAGAAGCGGATCGGTGCTGTAGTCAGAGACAGAGCTACCTTGACGTGGGAGCAGGGCAGAAGCTGCTTTCCCAAACCCACTACAGCTGTGTCCTCAGCGGCATGATGCAAACTTCATGCATTTCTGTGCGCCTGGCGGTTCCCGCGGTGGCTTCCTTGGTCAGTAGGCCCAGGAGGAGACCGCCGCTGCCGTGGGCGGCGGGGGGAAGGTGCGGGTCTCACGCGTGCAGCGTCKCAGCCCTGCCAGGCTATGCACTGCGGTGCGTGTGGAGAAATTTAAACAGCTGTTGTCAAACCAGCTTTTCAGCCACTTGGGAATAGCTCCCAGGATGGAGATACCGTTTTAAAGTAAATAATTCCGGGAATTATTCTGCTTCAGGAACATTTGCCATCCCGGGATAGTCCAAATGGAGACTTTTCTATAGCGAAAGTTCACTCCAGTCTGTTTCTCTCTTTTGCCAAAACCCTGAGCTTTGCAGCTTAAATATTGCTCTGGCCTGTTAGCCACAGTKGTACAACCCTATCTTTAACTCATAACCTCGAAAATTTTTGCTACCCGCAAATCTTTGCTTCCTAAGAAATCGTTGGCATTTATGCAAAGTATTATCCTAGTTCCAGAATTGGCCTTTGTGTTTGGCAACACAAACGTGACCGCTCTGGAGGTCACGTTGCCGTGGGTGGTGGAGGAAAATGAATGGAAAACGGTAGGGAAGACTCTTGAGTGCTGCAGTCGTGTCGTTTCTGTGGGACCAAGAACATGCCAGGCTCCACAKGGTGGAAGGGATTAAGGCACTCTTGTGAAAGAAGGATCCAAAAGTTGCTAAGGTGAAGCCGGGCAGTGTTTCGTAAGTGGCATCTTCCAGCTTCATCTTGGTTGACACGGGCGTTCCCAGCTATTTCATGGGAAAACTGGTGTGGGGAGACCCAAAGAGGAACGCGGGTGACACAGCTGGGTTCCCAGTCTGTCACTTAGCACTGCAGCACGTTCTGCGGCGCGTTTCTGCCCGTCAGCAGTGGTCAAACTAGGAAAACTTGCGGTGGGAGCAGTGTTAAACCTGTCGGTCCAGGACATCTGGCCCTAGCCAGTCATGCAGTGAGATTGTTCGAAATTCTCTCTGTAGCTTCTTTGAAGACTTAGAAAAGCGGCACCAGGAAAACCTCCTAATTCCTGACATCAGCGACATCGTGGAAGAACACGCCACAAACCACTTCAGTCCTTACATCAGTTACTGCTCCAACGAAGTCTATCAGCAGAGGACGCTTCAGAAGCTGCTGTGAGTACTGCTGTGTGCTGTTGAGTTGCTTTCACAGGAAATACGAGCTTTTCACAGTGACGCAGGCTTASTGCAGTCAGGGTGGACAGGACCGTGACTTGCCTGCGGCCCACTCTCTCGTGGTGGCTGCCTTTTTCCTGAGGAAGTGCTGTTTCCCTTCTGATGGAGGCGTGAGCGTAGGTCAGCTTCCAGGCGTAAGTGAGATGCCTGTGAAGGGCGAAGCTAGACGTGTTGGGCTGCAGCAAGGGTGAGGGAAGGGGACAAGCGGAGGTAGTGCTACTCCGTACTGAAGTCCTGTGGGAGAGCTTTGCTGTGAATTGGCTCTTGCCAAGGTCGGTATCGGGGATGGGGTGTGTTAGCGGCACCTATGAAGGCTGGTCCTCTCCAGATCGCACTGGTGACACACGTCGAGCTTGTGTCATCTGTTGGTACGTGAATGGCTTTGCCTGCCTTTTGGAGGGCTTAGCATCTCTGGTTACGTTTCTGTTACCTGCTGGTGGGTCGGTCCCTCAGCATCCACCCGTGCACAGCGCCGGCTGTGCGCTCTGAACTCAGCTGACTGCCGTTGAACACCAGAGGTCCTGCCTTAGCTGCGCTGCACGTCTCGTATGTGCAAGTCTTCTGGAAGGTCTTGGTGACGGCAGAGCAGGCCTAATGGAGGTTTCTTGTCCTGTTCCAGAGCCACAAACCCCACATTTAAAGAGGCCTTGAAACAAATTGARAGGAAGCCAGAGTGTGGAGGCCTGCCAGTGATCTCATTTCTCATTCTCCCTATGCAGAGGGTAACACGGCTTCCKCTGCTGTTAGATGTAAGTAAGCCGCGCAGCGGCCTGCCTTGGCAGCTCCAGGAGGGTAGCTGTGTTACTCCCTCCGTCTGCGTGCTGAGCCCAGGACAGCRTTCTGCTCCCTTCCCTCTGCGAGCTGAAGCTGGGGTGCTGACCTGAGCTTCTATCAGGTTTTAGATCCAAACTGAGGGATCTGCTGTGGTCTCTTCTTCATGCGGACGTCAGATGCGTAGCTTGAATCTTTGTAACTAACGCTGCTCCATTACTTGAGTGGATGGTGCTGGATTAGGACGGGCAGAAGACCCTTGGGCAGAAGACTGCCCAGCCATAAGGCTCTACTGTGCCCTCCCCCCACCCCCCGGTGCGTTGGGCACCTGGATGATGAGGGTGGGATGCCACAAGCTCGCAGCTCCCAGCACTGCCAGCGCTTCCTTTGAGTGCCCAGCCGGGAACGCCTCGCGAGTTTGTCGCGTCCTTAAGTCAGAAGGAAGCAGTTGATGCGCAGTTGCCCTGTCTTGCAATGCCACTAAAGCACGTTATCTTGAAATTCTAGACTCTCTGTCAAAAAACAAAAGCATGCACTGCAGCGTACGGAGCTGCCACCAGAGCGCTGAAAGCCATCAGCAAGGTGAGGCACAGCTGCCCGCTCTCCACCTTTGCTCCTTTCGGGGCACAGTTTCGGTACTCCGGTCCCAAACCTGCCATTCTGCCCTCTTAATTCTCCTCTTCGTGTTGGTTCGCTTGAGGTTTTTCTGCTCCAAGTAGCTGTTGGGTGCACACATCTTCCCCCTTGCTTGTTTTCCTCCACTTGATCTTGTTTTTTCTCCCTTGTTCATCATTCTTTCCTCTCTTTTTGGCCCGTCCTTTGTCGGTCCTTGCCCTCGCTGTCCCCTTCTCCGGTAGTGCTCTCCCTACTTCAGAACCTCCCCTCGAGGCGACAGCGGACGGCTGCAGCCCGTCTTTCGGCGCTTTAGGCAGAGGCAGTGAGGAAAGCAAAGCGGAAAGGATAGCGGAGAGAAGGAGCCCCGGCAGCGGCGACAGTTTTCAATCTTACGCTGTCATTCTCCGGTTGTCTCATCTCCGGCTGCTTTCCTGTCCGGTTATCGTTCACGGTGACAGGCCACGGCAGATTACTGCTGCCTCTGGGGTGGTGGCAGTGGCTTCAGTTCGTCTCCCTAAAGACGGACTCGTGGCAGTGGGCTCCTGCTGCCTGCGGTTGTCCTGCTCGCTCATCCTGCAGGTGGACAAAATGCACGAGCTCCCCGCTCAACCAGCTGACGCCTGRCGGCCCTTTCCTGGCTTAGAGGTTGTGCAGAGGAAAGGTTGTCCTCTGTGTCTGAGCCTTCTGGCATTCGCCTCTCGGTGTTCTTCATTCCTAGCTGGTGAAGAGCTGCAACGAGGGAGCTCGTGCTATGGAGAGGACAGAGCAGATGTACACCTTGCAGAAGCAGCTCGAGTTCGGCAAAATGAAGGTGAGGGCATAAGGGAGTAGGGAGAAAGTCCTCTGGGGTGTGCTGTCAGGTTGTGGGAACCCTTCCAGAGAAGCTTGACCAGCTAACGCTGGTCTGGCTCTGACAAAAGAGCTTTCATTTAACGCTTTTAGCATCACTGTTGTCATGCCCAAGTTGACCATTTTTGCCCAGAGTTCTAGCTAAATACAAATTTCTGGGCATTTCCCCTGCCAGACTGGAGAGTGCAGTAGAGTAGTCCAGGACGGTCTAGTCTCCCTCGAGACTCTCCACTTCCTCGTCTGCCTGAATCCATACCTTCGTCTCTTGGATGCCGGTAGTGAAAACGGCACTTGCCTCCTGACAAGAGGAGGTTTTATTTGTGTCGCCTAATTGGCAGTAATGACCGCAACGGCTGTGTTGGTCCAGACAAATAGAGAAGTTTGCCTCTCTTTAAAAATGGTCAGACGGCAGCATTCTAGAACGGCTCCTGTTGCTTCAAAGTCCGTAATGTTTCCATCCAGACTGACCCTGGAACCTGTCGTGAGTTTAGATACAGCTGCTTGACTTGATCTGGCTTGCCTCTGGTTAGAGCAACACTAATTTAGGCTTCCTCTGGATCCGTTTCAGCCTTTTCCGTTGATTTCTGCTTCCCGCTGGCTGTTGAAGAGAGGGGAACTCTACCAGCTCCTTTCAGAAGAGGCAGGAATCTTCCGCAAAGGCTCTGGCAGAGTTTGCTACCTCTTTCTGTTCAACGATGTCCTAATCATAACCAAGAAGAAAAGGTAAGACTCAGGGATACCTCTTCCTATCCCATGAGCTGGTTGGACACAACCTGCCCGGGATTTTGTCCCTCAGTGGAGAGCTCTGATCCACCAGAGCTGTAGATACTCATTACAAGCAGGACCGAGCATGACAAGCCCGTAGCCTCCCTCCCATCGCTGGTTGGCSTGATTGAAATGGCAGCGGGACAGGTGCTCGTCTCACCGCCTCGTGACATGGGTGCAAAGCCAAGGGGGGCCATGCGGTAAAACAACCTAAACCACAGCAGCCTTCTGGCAGCGTCACGCGTGTGCCTCTGATCCCTGGAAGGGATGTCCGGGGATTAATGGATCACTTTCCTCGTGCGCAGAAGCGCTTCCAGCTGGTAGCAGATAAACTGGGAGATTTGTTGGAGACGGTCAGGCTGTAGTAAGCGACTTGAGTCCCCAAAGAGCTGGCGTCCCCTCAGACCTAAAGTAGAGCTCTAACACTTGAGTACTGGAYGGGTTAAAACCTCAAGTTTCCCAGGCAGTGTGTAGCATAAGAAATTCCCAAGACTTCCCTGTTGTGGTCTTTATTCAAGTGCTTCTTKTTGGTCAGAAGGGAAGCACCCAGCTCCACAGCTATTCAACGTCAACCTGGAAAACTGGCCTAAGGGGAAAGGTGGGAGGATCAAGACCAGGGRTTTGACAAAGGTCACAGACCTCAGTATTTTGTGCTCCCGGGAAAAAGCTGCTAGGAAAAACCAGCTGGAACGTCAAGGCTAAGTAACGAGAACAGGAGGTGGGTTGAGCCCAGCTGCTCTTTAGCCAGTGCCGGGAGGAAGATGGTGTCCCAGCAGAATATCCACTCGGAGTGTGCGCGTGGCTGAAGTGCTAATCCTGTCTTTGCTGTAGTGAGGAGAGCTACATCGTGATGAACTATGCCACGCTGGATCAGGTAACAGTGGAGAAAATAGAGAATATGGACCCACCTTCCCCKCCTCCTGCCAAAGCAGGGCCAAGCGGCCCAGCCCGCGGCGCAGCAGGCGGGCACCTCTTCAGAGTGGTCATGGAAAAGAACAGCGAGAGCGGGCGAGAGGAGATTGTCCTGTCGGCAGAGACTCTGTGAGTGGTCCTGGGGCTTCCCTGGGGCAGGGGATTTAACCAGGTGCATTTCCTTGCTTGCTGGATAAAACCATGCACTGGAAGGTGCCGAGGAGGCTTCTGTCAAGCACCYTGTCCCTCTCTCCCCTCCTTAACCCAGCAAGAGGAACCTGCACGAGTGTCTTCCCTTGCTCTATTTCTCTCTCTTCTAGATTTCCAAGCAATTTATAATGCTTCCCCTGTGCAAATTAAGCAACGTGGCTATGTGTACTGCACATGAAGCATCTTTATGTGGCCAGAGACTCGAACACTGAGCCTGATGGCTGTTCGGTCCAGCTTTCCTTGAAGGACTTTGTCCTGCCAGGAGGTTCCCAACCACTGCCAGCAGCGTCCGTGCTAAGTTGCTGTGGCTTTCTCTGTAATGTGGCCTTTCTCTTTGCCAGGAGCGACCGGGCCCGGTGGATTGCTGCACTGATGCACAGAGAGAAGGAAAAGCCTGACACCACTCCTAGAGGAAGTAAGCTATGCGAGGACCACCCAGGCCTTGCTTTGGGGCATTAGTAGGTACACCAGAGCCTGCGTATTTACTGGATACACAAGGCTCATACAGCTTTCTGCTTTGAGTCCAAATGGATGGACTAATCTCACATTTCTTCACTGTTCCAATCTGGGGAAGGTGTGCACATGTGGTGGCAAGTAAGAGGGCTGCGGGTACTAGCTAGTTGGCCTTCCCTTGCTAGTTAGGAATTGCCTCACAGACTTTTCCTCAGTCATCGTAAGCCCTGCATGCATTTGCTAGAAGACAAAGCCAGAACTCTAGGAGGGCATTAGACCATCAGTAAGCAGAGATTCTGCTTCCCGTGTGCTTGGAGGCAAYGAAGGGAGAGATGCGGGGAAGGGGGCAGAAAGGGGACGGAGAGCATCGGTTGGGGAGCAGCTCCGGCGAGCAGCGCTGGAGCGCTGCTGTGCAAGGGGCGGCAGCCCTCCTCACCCCGGCGCGGTGGCCGGGAGCCCCGCGAAGCTGCTGGGCCGTGTGGCTGAAGGGTGGTTGCAGGGCTGCCCGGCCAGGGCAGCGTGCTCCGGCGCACTTCCCACTCGCGCTGACCTGTGGCTTACTGCGGGGAGTCTCACTCGGTCCCTGCCTTTCGCTGTTCTCTGCAGACCTGAGCCAAGTGGAGATAACCCAGGCCTACCTGGCTAAACAAACGGATGAGATTTCTCTACAGCAGGCAGACGTTGTCCTGGTSCTGGGTGGAGAGGACGGTAAGCGTCAGCGAGCCGGGAGCTCTGCCGGGAGAAGGCTTGGCCTTATGCCCACACCTGGTGAAGGGGGTCCCAATGAACTGTCATTTGAGCAGCTTTCAGGAGCTTCCATGAAGCTGTAGCAGTTAGCAAGGTCTGTGCCCCTGCCTGGGGGCTGCTGCTTGGCCTGGCTGGTGACAGCAGGAGTAGGAAGGCTGGCTGAGCTGATGCCAGCATGGGAGCTGGTGACCGCTGCCAAAGTCCTTGCTAGTTGGACCCCAGAAGGGTGAGGCCTGTGTTCCTGTACCTGGTGGTCAYCACCAGAGACCTCAGAAGTGAGTCAGTAATCTCCATCATAAACGCTACAGCAGAACTGGACGCCTCTAGCTGGCATCTCCCTGAGAACGGGAGCCTTGCAGCGATCTCCGTCCGTACTCGGTCCCAGCAGCTGTTACTCTTCCTCACTGAATTAAAAGAGCTCCTTTCTTCTCCTAGGCTGGTGCTGGGGTGAGAGGCTCAGAGATGGTGAAAGGGGCTGGTTTCCGCAGTCCTGCGCTCGGCAGATCACCAGCCGCCTGGCCGTGGAATGCAACGTCCGCCGGATGGAGCGGCTCCGCATAGAGACGGACGTGTAGGTTGCGAGCCAAGGAAAAAAGCCTCTGTCTTGGCTTGATTTCTGGGGTCTTCAACCCTCTGCAGACTGAGCCCACAGCAAGAAGAACCTGGGAGGTCCTTTCCTTTCGAATTTTTGCCTCGAACAGCCGCAAGAGCTAGGTCTTCCTGTTCCAGACTGCTCTTTGTAGCAGCAGTAACAGCAGTTAATTAACRTGAGACCTGGCATCCAAGTGCTCCTGGCTAACGCTCTCGCAATCACCTGGAAGAGGCTTCAAGCAGTAGCCAAGGCATTGGCTCTTGTTCTTAAAAAAATAAACCTGACAAGGGTTCGGAGAAGTGGCTCATGTTGCCAACTCTTCCCCTTGTTGACGTCCGGGCCGTTGCTGCACACCTTGCAGGTGAAGTCCCGTGGCCTAGGAGAAGTACCCCTGAATCAAGAACGTTTAGGACCTTAAATCTGTATGSTAGACTTATTCCTTGGCAAGATTTTGGAGCTGGTCTCGTGGACTCAGTGCTAGGGCCAGAAATAATGTTCAAACCRTAGGGAGGGGAATTCACACAAGGAGAGCAGAGCTGGGAGCAGGAAAAGCAAGGCTGCAGTTCCTGGAGCTTTCCAGGCTCCTTATCAGTCTTTCAACCTGTCACATAGCAGCGAAGGGCAAGGCGGACGTGTCCGGGAAGAGCATGAGGTTTTCAGTCCTGCTGAGGAAGAGGCGTAATCGGGGAGGTTCAAACCTCAGCCTGCCGGCATGCAGGAGAGTCGTTTATCCTGCTTTTCTCCCCAGAAGTTAGTGCCTACAAGTGATTGATTAAAGAAGAGGGCTGGGGCAGATTAGTTGTTCGGTGGTAGCTGAGTAGTTTAGGTTTTTAATGGGTCAAATGTTTAATTTACTAAGTCCTTCGGAGACGTTGCAGGGGACAGGGCCATGGCAGCTCCGTTGGTCGGTGTGCCAGCCGACCAACCGAGGCAGCCCTCCCAACCAGAGGGACGTTGCTCCGTGTGAAAAGGAGGTGCTAGTTCTGCTTTTCCAAGTAAGACACTTCACTTCGCCGTCTTGATGCRGATTCTGAATGGTAGCGTTACCCCAACGGTTCGATTTTGACTGGGCTGTAAAGGGATTAATCACACTACCAATAAATTCTGGGATCCTTATGAAAAGTATGCCCTTTCTGCTTGTCCAAATTAAATTGCGCACAACATGAGTAGCACTGCGTCCCGAGCTTAATATGTTAGGGGCGTGGGATGTCCTTAAGCACGATAGCTCCTGTCTAAGTGAAGCCAAGGGCTGTGAGCTCTCCTGTTGCTAATGCTCCAAGGAAGCTKCGTTCTGACAGCAGAATCTTTCTAGCCTCTACGTGTACTCGACATAYGCATGCCTCAGGAAACATCCTTCAAAATAGGTGATTGCTTTTGCTTAAGAACAAAAGAAAACAAAAGCTAAGCATCTGTTATGAGTTACAACATATTTCAAGTGTAATTGAACGAGCGCTACAAGATAAATAGAAATTCAATCGGGCTTTCTGTTTATTCATCTTAACTGGAAAAATTAAAACGTGTAATCGTAGCTAAATTAGAGGAGTTGGGATCCAAACACAGAGATGCTAGCTAGAAGAAAACATGAAGTAAACAAACTATTAAGAAATACAAAAAGAAAAAAAATATATGATTTAAAAAACATAGGTACAGAGCACTGCAGTCCCAAGCCGGGAAGTTATGCAAGCTGCTGGTGCCCCGCGAGCGGTCGCGCAGGGCCCGGCTGCCCTCGGTCAAGGCGTCTCCTCTTCTCCGGAATAAATAGGACCCTTCGTCTGCCTGCGACTGTCCCTCAAACGCAGAGGGAGCAAAACGCCCGGCTGCCTGGGAGCTGCGCAGCGAGAGGAGCAGGACGATCCGGGGGCGTTTGGCACGGCAGCAAAATCTTCCCGCTCCCTGGGTATCAGGCATACAACACACAACCTTAATTACACAATTTTGGTCCTTCGCTACATACTTATATTAACATTATTTCTTCACAATCATGATACCTAATGCAAAAAATACTGTTAAGGAAGAAATAAAATAAGAAAAGAATTAGCAAAAAATTACAAGTTATATACAGATTAAAATAAATTCCATCCGGAGAAGAAACAACGCTCTTTTTGTTTTCGGTTGGCCCCCGTGGGAGTAATTTAAAGGCCAAGCGCCCGGGCCGGGCTGCGCTGGCGCGGCAGCGGGCAGATGTGCCGGGCCGGGACCGGTCCGGCTCCTGCTCAGAGCCCGGCTCCTTYAGACGTTGYCAGCTCTCGGGCTCCGTTTGGCCARGAGCCTTGYGCRAAKGCRKGRAMCAGTCTGGGTTYYMCKGRCYGCTSWKSKYSSMGSCKTKSSYRCYKYMRCSSGSKSWTGCRGMRRWYSSRCSMKKRMKGSYSKTYTYYKSMGSGMRARTGMSKSMSGCYSYSSRYTWRYRCTSTKCSKSSSSMWCCMKMSAYMMCCRMGYWMCYKYCYTSCYKKSRMMYGCRRKGKRSAMRRMGCRARSCMSSCWSSCKSWCKSWSSSSASAGCGCYTRCACRKGRWCYGRSMRKYWSYYKSCYRMGKWWSRGCWCGSWSKSWWKCSGYWMSGTRSCYSYKMKCWCYGYASYK
The DNA here is from genome assembly GCF_003343005.1 of Rhea americana. Taxonomy (NCBI): domain Eukaryota; kingdom Metazoa; phylum Chordata; class Aves; order Rheiformes; family Rheidae; genus Rhea; species Rhea americana. The sequence continues at coordinate 16,799 of NW_028186651.1, forward strand.
KKYTARYYCAGMMKSTSMCKYTKCYSTKSWGCRWGYGAMGKSGGSAGMGMMSSYGRGCMYSTMCRRRAKCWRSSGSCTKAWRYMYTSMMMRSCKSGSSMAGMSSMWMWMMKRYSWKYYMKSMAMMSMARYCWSCWMSYWKTSKSYWMMRGMYMCRMYKYWTWMCWGMMRCRCASSMRSMSSYRRGSGKSMYSARMTCGMTASRSRWRGYWSSWSWSGKSKKCWSSRGSYRCGMASSSRYSYKCSCKSRRCMMSSSCWGSRKSGSCMGMMSSMGRMYSKRCYKSMSYYSSSTCMCMRKCMRMGSMSRYYKSGYYYSARMCSGCKKCKSWWKYRMYYYTKSYRRYGCYKKRRCWASARMAKYCTSMSSSSGKRYMKKRTRRWCKCTMSCWSKGCRSSYMWTSKWGKKMYWKSCMRMRSWKMYMSYSMCYTYCTWSKGSTSTSYSCYKSAKSYSYRCYKSTWAWRWYMSKSMCSYMMMGSYKSAKTSWWAWWMYRWKKCGRAASMRSMMAAAMWYMSYMSTSTKTCWKRARAMKRYYTYSMMTCRKKWRRMMWKKARGMRRSKKCKMKRCAWYKSWSAKMGSCWKYWYTRKKYKSMKSSYYGKKYMYRMAYMAAGGGMYTGYKCCTSKSARGCYRCYGMWSCAMRSSKAWTKSKWCMYMWKYWRRMGAKSYSSSRWRKKMSRASASKRYCYKGTGSKYRMSCRGSCYYCCASCAMYSCRARMRRMKCSKGRRGMKRSRWSWKYCTSMSMKRGYYSCMGRRCSSCMMCWRYASMKRMWRGYKMYYRCWGYWWRRSCSKGRGRKGYWRCWCARMASMKASGWMKMRRKKSYSCTKRARGSCWSMCSTSCYYRCYMCRSCTGCYYTSYKRYRCRCRSMKMMAMCWWKWSMRGYMGGRGWWMMKCCASSKGARSKYKMWSYMWRRRARAARWMSAMRMGTKWWMRRSMGWKWARKMSCRASRRMAYKMRSGMCGSMKYGSRGMMSWSSKSGAMMRYCYSRCWSAMMRKSMRRCRSCMCGRGSCYGSYKCTYCYGMAMCMCYCGRGMCKSYCSSWGYSCAGCMSCAGCYYSAGCYGMMMGCSGYKMMSRGSRASGSRSAGCRCKYCCRSCCTKGSMRCSKGSSYMSRSWSCKCMSKGCGTKYAGKKCWSMSSSYAYRMMCSYRWSYCACSWMYKYSYRWRGKAYSYCAMMRCYKCYMRCMTCAGSAACKMYYCASSSTGGMGMYKWSYCYRYRKRKWMMCYKCGTRRMRCGTAKSYCSWMKGYAYSCRKKSYSGSMWMSSMRCSRRSMGKYKYKSCSMTCKSMGKGSGYGYTKCGKKSGGMACARWSGMWRGSRWGSKMKYWSTSYGGGMSKWMMSWRYTYCWWSKGCWWTYWGMGGKMRMKKARRKRSGRKSSGKYWRCSKKYSSYYRSWRYRRCWSCRSGGRYYGSSACMGRRKYSSMSCMGSKMYRRRTSMYKCYCRKCKCYMRGYWYKYSSYKAWYRYTTSMGKWKKMRGCYGARKKRRARRSSWRGSAKAMCRWWTSKWKYCWMRMKWKMMYYYMYRRGCMMRMKSKMYKSKCTCRRKSWYWCKSTSYYSKYRKGTWMRMSGSSCSMRYWYKYKMYTSCRCCWYTKSRMTYCRKRMMKYKWWWWWRSKASKSYKMGRCRKKGKGAWRYCCYMRGSTWSSAYCASRRWTAKMSRSTKWRGSRRMGRYYSWYRCYGMTMARWTRSMAMYKWRMWCTKYGRRKAGAYARRMWWSRRRRGMWRKMSSYYWSWKRSGWYKSSTYWCYWWCMSRRSSRWMWGYSCRGMCRWYTCSCWSWGSSYYKCYMRTCCRYYYKCSSMYKKCWMSSMYYYKWGCYRSRRCWAWKSYMRCMYSMSCSMCWYCTMRCKYSGRYTYTKSCSRGKGSMYWSRWGMMSYSYCMGRKGKSKKKRWYGSRGKKWRMGKTCCCCKMSYMKKMRSMKKSKYSYKSSMWKYCCWMYCMRKMMSYCMSMKMSSYSYRGSMKGMCGWGYGRRRSGGAGSRKWYKCRGMSMRSGRYRSMAKMMYWSSRTWRRSSKKSWGGWRRAGMGCRRCRSRRRSSRSMWSYKKKMKKRCASMSSYMGSSSMSKMWKYMRKMARSWSWGCRRMRSMSGMCRSYSKYKSRSKMSMMMGGMRMSCYRWGMYCGCMRKCRYMCKKYKSCCKGSRSMMRGMWCYKYGSMAGCMSGYSKRAMWKYMYGKSMMSRYRSWRSKRWKMMKCMKGYMRSKSMSRCTTCKSSGSAKKCKCSSYSGMGKCCSRSGSMSCYSTCGGGCTAGCCGGGCAAGGCCGTAACTCCCCTCGCCCTCCCCAGGCCCAGTCCCTCCAGGGCGGCTCTGCAGCGAGCAACCCGCCCCGGCACCTGGCTCCAGGCTCTCTGCTCTTGGGAGGCAGTGGCTACATGCAGAACGCCACGTGCTGCCTTTGTTGGAGGGTTTTTTGTAATACACGTAGAGATCAGCAAACGGCTAACCGCGGGAAAGGCCTGACCACGTGCCACGAAACTGGTGGAGCAATATCCAAACTCCCTGGAACCCAATGGGCAGATGCTGGCAGCAGGCTAACAGTCCTGACCCACTGCTCGGCATGAGCCCACAGGCACCTGCAGAAACCTGCACGTGGATATTTAAGAACACAGACATGAAACGCTCACTGGTATCGCCAGCGTGTTTGTACGTTCTTGCTGAGATAGTTCTACTGCTGCAGTGAAACACGTAACAACATCTGCTGAAAAAATGCATCGAGATTTCGGTTTTCTTTAAAATAACCTGCTTGCTTCTTTGCAACCTRGATGCTCTCCCTCTTCCAAGACCGCTCATCTTATACACCCTTTGCGTCCTTTCAGAGCGAGCAGGTGGTAACTTCATGTACTGGAGGCAAAAGCCAGCGAAATTGCAGCCTGTGATCTAAACCAGATGAGGACACAGTCCCCACCTCCCTGGCGAGCGCTAGCTGGTGCAATGTCTGCTCCTATTTTGCGGTTAAATTGCGGCTGTGTAGCCCGCTCCTTCGCACTGAGGTTGCACCCACCCAAACGTAATCTTTTGCAGGGCAAAAGACAAAGAGTACACATTCKTTTGTCTATTGTAGGTGAAATAAGAAGTGCCGAAAGAAGTACAGCTTGCGGACATGCAGGCGTCTAAAATTGCTTAGGGGAAAGCCACAAAGGGTGCTGTGCTGTGTGTTCACCTACCTGTTGTTTTATTATTGTACTCCCCGAGTAAGAGATTGTTCGAATTATTCGAGTTACTTATCATTTAACCGCGACCACTCTATTGGTTCCAAAAATATATAAATAGAATAACCCCCTTCCCCTGAAAAAAGGTAAGGATAGGCTAGAACTAACAACGTGGCACAACTTTTAAAAGAGCAAGCTGTTCCTAGATAGTTAGTACAGTTGGCGTATTAGTAACAGGACACATACAAGAGTCAGGCAAGTGGCTTGTGTTTAATTTAGTTTCACCAGGAAAGAAGCCTTGTCCTACCTTCAAGCAGCCCCTTCCCGGCTTCAGTATTAGCACCTATTATGAAGCAGGACAAGAATTTCCCAAGTTATGGCTATCTTTCATCAAAAACCATGTTCTGCCTGTCAACTGCATTCAGCTACTGCGCTGCTGGACATTTAAAATAGATTTCATGACCAATTCTGTCGCTTGAAGGCTACARAGGGACTCCAAGGCAGTGGCTCTACTCATCCCCACTATTAAATATAGTCAAACCTCTGCTAACACCTGAGCTGCCTACTTCTTCCTAAACATAGCAGCAGGGGTAATTATTCGGAAATGCCATCAAATTCTGTTGGAATGCCTTCCTTTGCRCTTGTCTGAATGGTACTATTCACACCGTCTGCTTTAGGCCACCTCAGGTAGTTAAGTTAGGTACAAAGTGGTACTCCGAAAGCAGAACCCCAGTTCCCCATGGAGCCAGTGATGAYAGCTGGACAGTAACTCCGGGCACCGTTGTTAGACGCCTGAAGTTAAAGCTGGAAGGTTCCCTGAACTCCCTAAAACTGAAGACTGAACATTTCTGCTTAATGAAAAAGCAGAAAGCACAAAGAGGTCTAGCCTACACCTCCAGATTTTTCTCAGAACCCCAGGAGACGCTGAGATGTCTTTTCGAGGTTTCGTGGTAGGTCTGAACTGGTCTAGCTGACAAAGCAGAATTTCATTTTACGGACTGCTTTTAGAAACCAGGGGGATGAAGGAGGAAGTTCTCTAGACCTGCTGGACTGCAAGTCCAGAAAATACTAGTGTCTATTACACTTTTTATCGCCAGGTACAATTGTATGTATTCGCTGTTTCTGTGGACCAAATCTTGAGTTTCCTGGTAGACACCAATTGAAGATCTAGTCCAAAGTACAAATAAATARTAACCGTAACAACGTTTATACAGACAGATAAAAACAGACAGATGCTGCTGTCCCTCTATATAAGCATGCTCTCACAACAGAGGCTTAGTGAGAAGTTGAACTGGTGACCTAAAACTCATGTGCTCTCCGTTTCTTCTAAACTTCACTGTGGTTGCAACAAGGCATGGTTCACATAAGAGTCACTAATAACAGTCAGAACTCCAGCTCACTGGAAAGGGAAAATAAACCCTTAGCTAAAGGAGGCCAGCGGCTTGCTAATCCTATAGTACATGCTGGTGGCAAGCTAGAGAAAATGTTCTGTCAGATACCTACCTGGTTTTTAGCCTGCCTGTACAGAGTCTGTTTTATTGTCTCAGAGTCTAAGGTGGAATTAAACACATCTTTAACTTCAAATGCTTCCTCGGCTGCTTTGCGAAGATCCAGCCCCTTCCCAAAATGCGGCATCTGCTCCAAATCTAACAAGCCGGCTTCGTCCTCCTCAATACACCTGTACCAATGACCAGGGGAAGGGGGTTGACCTGTTGTTAGCTCATCTCGCCGTTCACAATCTAGCCAATGTGAGTGTTGCTAACTCAGCGCCTGCATGCACATACCACGGGGATCTCACAAGCCACATGCGTGAAACGATACACAGACAAACAAGAAAATGACACAAAATGCAGGAGCAAAGAAAAAGTGAGGGCGTGATTATGCACRTACAAGCATTAGTGCTATATTTGCTTGCGGTTCAGTGTGGTTATAATTCACTTTGGTCTTCTACGGGGAGATGTCCAAATGCTGTCCACTCCTTGAAATGTCTGACACCTGACCGGTGTCTAAAGCAAGCTGCTGTACCATATTCTCCTTGAGTTGCASTGAAAGTAGTGATGCACTGAGATGAAAGGCATCGTGACACACTTGTTATGAATACTAGTTGGCAACYGAGGCAAAAAGTATAGGCTAAGCCTATACTATGAGCAACAAATTTTAATTTGAAATGGCTCTAGGCATGGCATGACTTCATGCAAAACTTGTCTTTTTTTTCCCAGAGCTCTAAGAATCCACTTGAAGACAACAACATTTTCCTACAGCTAAAATGGGTAGAGCAGTACCAAACAGCTCGCATACATACACCCTCCCTTTGCCCTGACCTCTGTTTTGGAGACAAACACACGATCCACTGAATGGTGGTACTCTGAAAAAGCTGTTTTCTAATTTGCTCTAGCCGTTCTCCTGACACAAACTTTTCAAGTCTTGGATATACATGTTATCACAGATTGTCGTGCAGTCCAAGCCTTTTTGGGTCCCCGGCCATGGTGAAAATGGAATCTCTCAAGTGAATGCTTAAATCAAACGGGAGGTATGATTAATGGGTTGGAAAATAAAACAGTAGCACTCACAATCTACCACCRACACGGTCACAAGTCTGACCCCTCTCTAACTTTGCAAAGGCAACAGCCCACCTCACCTTCGGGTGTGATCAAAGCTCATGGTGAGAGATGTGGGCTCTTCATCCTCTTCATCCTCAAATGCTCCTCGGGGCTCTGTGGTGGGCGATACTGTTTCATCCTGTGACTTCCCTGTCAGGCTGTCATCATCTTCCTCTTCCAGTTCTTCATCTTCATCATCCACATCTTCTGTTTTCTCATTCGCTAATCCATGACACTGGGAATTGCCATCAATATCCTGGATTTCTGGCCTGAAATATTGGGTCAAAGGGGAAGAAAAAAAAGGAGGGGGGAAGATGCCAAATGAGTGAAGTCAGGCATTTCTACCGTAATGCAAGGCTTAGTTCACTTTATACATGTGCACGTATACATGCACAAAGACACAYACATATGCGCATACACATTTGGTTTAAACAGCAAGGAGGAGGGAAACGGATGTTTTTTAGCCAGTTAAAAGTGAGCCTTTGCCGTGTCTAAGGGCCAACGTGCTAGTCAAGTATATTCCAGCCCAAAAGCCTTTTAAACTAGAGTTTTGCCTAGTCTGGATTTAAGTAACACATTTTCATCTCTTAAAACGTAACGTCCGTGGGACACAGGGCTTTTCTTTCCCCCCACCCAACTGCGTTCCAACAATGTCCCTGCAAGCAAGCACAAAGCAGCAGCTTCCTCGCTGCGTAATCTAACAGCCAGCCTAAATTCTCTGTGGCACCACTTCTCCTAGCCGCACCAGCCTGCACCTAAGGGTCCCTAAGAGGCTAGCGGCTTTAAATTAGGGGAAGAGAACGCGAGCGTGATCGCCAGCGGTATGGGCTTTGAAGACTGCACGATGCCACCAGGTGGCATAAGCCGAGCTTAGCATCAGCACCATTTTACACGTCTGCGTGTCCCAGCCCTCTTCCTTTTCCTTAGGTGGACTGCATCATTCTGTAGATTTCTCATACTTGCGTTTTAGACTTAAGCCGTAGTTTTGGCATTAAATAGCTACTTGTGAAAACAAGAGAGCAGCAGGAACGTAATTACAACCGGCCCTAGAATAAAATGACATTCGTACAACCCAGAATATCCCACTGGGTTCGCGGGCAGATAAAATATCACTCCGTCAAAATAAGGTTTAAAAAATGAAGGGGAAACTCAGATGTTTCCCAAGCCCTGGATCTTGTCACTTACTCTAAGTACTTCAGCAGCATGTTTGTTTTAGAGAATTGTGACGGATTTTTTTAAGGTGGAGGTCCACGGTTGGCTCTTCCTCTGGATTAATTTCCCCAGGCTGCTGAGAGTTCCAGCCCTTGTCTGTCTTTTTTCTCTACATCACGCAATGTCAAGAGATTCCTAATTTCCCCCAGGAACTTCTGGCAAATCCTTAGTTCTCACCATCCTTGGAGCTTGTTTTGCTCCAAGCAAGCAGTCTAAAGAAAAACTCTGGTGAGGAATCAGTGTATGAGATAATTCTGCTTTTGTATCCAGCAAATGAAATGAAGACTATGAAACTGGAAAGGAAATGGAGACTCTGCCTAAATTTAGCATTTTTACAAGCACTCGGGGTAAAGCAAAGTCCTGCATTCTTCACATGCAATTCCAGAAGGAGATCGCGGCGACAGCACCGGCTGCAGCTGGCAGAGCAGGATTTTTAGCATGCGCCCTACAGACTCATCCAACATCTGCCCAGCTTTCTCATTTATAAATGCAACTGAAATCTCCTGGGCCTGCGCATAGTGGACAGGCTGAGAGGCTCCTTGGGAAGTTTTCCCAGACACATGAAGGAATTCAACAGCCTAGTGAGCCAGAGGGAGCCTATTCCAGAGAGGGACTGGATGGACAAGGATTGCAGCCTGCACGCGAGCAGGTGCAATTTCACTGCAGCTCGTGGAGCTGCATCGCAACAGGGGAGAGCTGGGGCCAGTCAGCTGCTTCCCTCCAAGCCGAGYTTCAACAGTGAAACACCCTCAGGCTCAAAATCACTTACAAAGCAAATGGCCAGGTTATTACACATCCTGATCTGCTGAAAGCCACAGTTCTCTCTTCTGCCTTGTAGTAGGAATAGATTTGAAACAAACTAATGGATCAAAAAAGCAGAAGCCTCTGGTTTCCTTAATCAGTAATTTCTGAGTTTTCATAGAGGTTTAAAGGTGGGAGGTAATGGTTCCAAAATGACMCTTTTGTGTAGCGAAGAAGTTAAGTTTTCTCCAAACTATCATACGGGAGCTAACTCTGCAGCAGTCACCTGCCTTCTTGCCTGCCTTTTATTACCACTACTAGCTCTCTCCTCTTCAAATCTGCATCATCAGCTGTTCCCACTGGTTACAGCCGTGCCTGCCAACTTCAGTGACTCCTTATTTAAGTTTGTTAGCTATTAAGAGTTGTGATTAATGTCGTTACATGGAAGGTGTGCACCACACAGGTATCTACAGCTGAGGCAGCTGTCTAGCCACCTAGTACATGGATGGAGGAGAAATGRGAAGCTCCAGCAAACACCACTCCTCTGACCCATACTGGATGTTCACACCGTGAGGCTAAAGAAGTTTCTGCCACTGTTCTTAGCTTCGGGAGGCCGTATGACTTACGTGAACTCACGTGGCAAACAGGAAAGAATGCAGAAGAATTTCTATCAGGATCCTCAGGTTTCCAGTGAGCGTGACTGCCASGGGAACAGCCGATGGGCAGGTTTTGTTTCTAGATGTCCTACCCAACTGGCTATGCATGTGACTGAGTTCCTTGCAAAACAGGTACCTGAAGGCGAACTGAGATCTGTGCCCGCTTGCCTCAATATGCCAGACTGGAAACTGAAACAGTTACGGACCTTCCTCCCAGGCAGCTGCTGGCTGCACCGCAGCGTCGGTCAGGCAGACGCTGCGGCCATGTGTCAGCTCTCTGGCGCACTCCCTCCAAACTTAAGCCACCGCCGAGAAGCCTCAGCACTAGGCCTACAGCTTCAAGCTGAAGGCATTTTCCAAACTGCTATGTTTCTTGCTTTTGAGTGTTTTAAATCAAGTACCACAGGACAGAGGCTGACTGGTCTTTTAACCATGTTAACAATACATGTTATCAGATCATTTTATTTACTCGTCTACCTTTTATCTGCTAAAGTTGATGCTTGATTCATCTCACTATTTGCAATAAAATTTCTTATTTCAGAGAAATACGAATCCTCTTTCTCGTCTAAAAGTGCATGGTTGTCTGATTCCGAGTTTGGGGAAGAGGCACTGGTCCCAAGGTGGTTTGTAACGACTCCAGAGTGCTGGCTCACTGAGAGAGGGAAACAAGAAAAGAGAACAAACAGGAGAAACAATCAGATATTGTCAAAGCTATTACGAAGAGAAGAAAACAGAGGAGGAATATTACGCAATAATCCCCTTACTAAACATTAAGAAGTCAACATTTAAGAGAAATGTCATGGACTAAAGCCGCCAAAGGAAACTCATGTTTTCAGGCTTGATCTACAGAGGGAAACGTAGATGGTGTTTAGCATTAATGGATGATACATACAACTTAAGAGTCACTACCTACTGTATAGCTATATGCCTGCAACTTTTCCAGGAGCTTTTTCTCTAGGCTGGAAGATCACTTAGTTGGCTTCAGCATAGGAGTTTCTTCACCTGGTTTTCAGGGCAACACCTATTTGATTTCTTGAACCTCACACGTATCTATAAGCGCATTTCAGCCTGAAAACCCTTGGTAGAGCTTCATGTTGATAACGGATGCATCAACACTGTACCTGAAGATCTCACAGAGTGAGGTTTTGCTCCCTGGATAAAGTCTCTAAGAAGTTAATACCACGATTACTGTTTTATGGACTGGAAAAGGGCACACGAAACACTAACRGAGCAGAGCTTGGCAGAACTGAGTATTGGGCAGGAGCGCACGCATGCGGGTGTGTGGTATAACTGCGCACCGCGGGTGAATGCGTCTTTTGCTGCAGGAGGAGCTGGCATGTCGTTTTTCTGCTACCTAATGATATCCAGTGTCAAGAAACAGCGCCTTCCATGAAGGCTTCCCAGGGTGAGCAGAGAGAGTAAACCACGAAGGCACCYGCGCCAGCAGAACCGCACGGCAACGCCGTTCGCTACCTGGAACGTTCTCGTGTTCGTGTTTCTTAAGGTGTCGGTCCAAGTTGGTCTGCTGCCCGAAGCATCGGTTACACAGGTGACATTTAAATGGCTTCTCCTTGTTATGGATGTTTCGAACATGCCGCTGGAGGTTGGAGGAAATGCTGAATGACCTGTCACAGTATTTACACCTGAAAAATAGAAGCAAACGCCAATAAGCACAATGTGAGGGAGAAAAAAAAAGAAAAAGAAAAAAAAGAAAAATCTGACTACCAGAAAAACAGAAAATATTGGTCTATAAATCTTTACTCAACTGAGGACCTGGAACGCATGAGGCATTAATCATTCCAGACAAATCTGATATTGTTGTTATTCAAGGAGCACGAAGGAAGGATAAGGATTAATTAAGAAGTGAGCCGTCCAAACAAGTAAGAATTTAAAATAAAATAATTACTTTCCTACATGGAAATGCAAAAATACGAAAGGAGAATTTATTTCATCCACCCTTCTCATTTTGCAGGGGAAGCAGGTGAAACAGAGCTGTACAGGACGTGGAAGGAAGACAGCGGGAGAAGAAAGAAGAGACATTAAAAATATAAATCAGCCAGTGTATCCCTACATGACAYAGTTATCTGGAGATACACAAAATTCTAGATTTATTTGTGAGATTCCTTGCAGTATGCAAGATGTGGGCAGTAGAGCATGTCTTAAAGGTAATTATGGTCTTTACTACAGTACATATAGCTCCCAGGAAATGCACCGTGTTTCCAAAGAGGGTGAAGATTTGCTCCTGCGTGCTGAATATCTGGTTTATGATGAGAAAACGTGGAACGCAAGAAGCCAAGGCAGAATGTCTGAGGGAACTGCTGAGGGAAGAACCGCTCCCCGATCGAAGCAGATCTCCACAGCACCCACGGCAGATGCGCTGCAAGCTTGTTTAAACCCCATCGCCCTCTGGATTCGAAACAAGGCTCCGCTAAACCGAGGTGCTTTGGGAACTCGGGCCGCTCCTCGGCTTCCCGGGCAGAGCAAGAACGCGCCGAACGTACTGAAGAGGGCAGCTTCGAGCCGCCGGCGAGCGTCTCGGGACCGCGGCTACAGCACACCGAATTCCTCTTTGACTCAGCACGAAGCAACCCCTCATTAGATCTCTCTTTAAATACGTCATTTGTATCCCGACAAAGCTACTTCGCTCGTGGCTCTGCTGCCAAAAGCCAGGAGAAGACGCAGAATCCTCCCCCGTGCACCTCTGCAGTTCCTGCACGCTGAGCGGACAGAGCAAAGCCCGGCCTTCCGCCGGCGCCATCTCAGAGCAGGAGCACTTACTGCGGCAGAACCGCTCTGCGCTGCCCCGAGTACGTGCACAACTCGTCCCACCTCCGCTCAGCTACGAGCACGGTGGGTCAACCTGCACACGTGTCGGGAACACCGTTCGTCCCGCATCCGAAGAGCGCACACAGAGCTGCACCTCGTGAGCGAGTCCCGCAAGACTGAAACCGCACGGGGCTTGACAGTAAGGCTGTAGCACCGTCTTCTGCAAACGCAGAGGATTCAACCGGGGAAGGAGGTGCAAGTGTAAAAAATCTACTTTGTGAAACACACACACAATTTCCAGATGTGCTACAGCTGTGATTTTGATCCCATTGCTAAAAATAGATTGATATTATTTTTGGAAAGAGCAGAGATACATTTATGAAACTCTCTCTCTCTCAATGTTTATGGATTCCACATCCACTTCCAAATTTCCTACTGTTAAATCACAAAACAGAATTAAGATGTTTCATATAACGAACGAATCAAGATGTTTCGTACAACGTAACTTTATTATGATTACCCTAGAAAGCAAGCAAAATCTCTTGTTTCTTCAGACTTCAGAATGCTTTCTTTTTATTTTTTCCAGAAAATGAATCACATATCTAAAGAAAGCAAGACAAGCTCTGCAAGAACAAGCACAGTTTACATACTGTGAGTTAAGCACGCACAGATTTGCAGCTCTYGCTCTCCTCCTACCTGCTAGCAACCAGAAGATGTGATTTCATGAGCTGCCTGGCTTGTGCAGCTTCTACTCTTCAGCACGACAGCAAACTCCAATGGCCAGAGCAGCCCGATACCCCCAAACGGTCGTTATCCTATAGGACTTACGCCAGCRGTTTTGCCCACCTTAGTTCTACTGATACTACACCATCAGCTCCCTCCTCTGCTGATGCTCAACGTTTTCACGCCCTGCCTGTCGCCACCTTTTAAGCAAGAGAGATTTCTACATCAGCTCACTACGGTCTCTCCCGTAGTTGCCACCAAATCCCTCTCCGAGACTCACCTGTGCYGTCAGGCTCACAAAAGCGTGCCAGCTGCGACCGCACCTCTGACCGTCTTCTCCCATACCCTAACTACTGCACTTTCTGAGACACCTTTCCACCCCGGTGAACAGTCATCTCCCAGAGCTGGCGAGTCGTGCCGTTCACGCAGCTCGGCCAGGTCTCCACCACGCTCTTCCCGTCTCGCACCATTTCAGCTGCGCGCGGTACYTCTGAGTGCCCCTGTGTCTTAGCTGTGTTGGCCCGGTGCCCGGCACGCCGGGGGCTCTCGGGGCTCGGGCGCGCTGCCGCCGCCGCAGGCACCCACGCCAGCCCGCGCACACATTACTCACGCGGGCCGTTGCAGCGACTTCAAAGGGAGTGCGCACGTGAGCAAGGCAGGAACGATCTGGCCTCCTGTGCGTCCATTTATTTAGATGTTCAGGAAGTCTTTGAAAAGTTTCTCTTGACAGGTCCTTGCTCTAACTATGAGCTATGTGGATCCAGGTTAAGATACGGAGAAAGGATAAAGAGCTTGTTGAAAAAATAGAAAACAGAGGGGCATTCGAAAGGAGCAATATCTAATGTCTGAAAGTAAAGGGACGAGGGAGACGTACTGCATTATTTGTGGTCCCAGAGGGGTCAGTACTTGGATCTCTGCTGGTTTTAATCTAAGTACATGACCTAGACAGAGGAACCAACTTTAAAATCAGCGAAGAGGTGAACACAGAGGCAGCAGGAAAGTAAAATACAAAGAAGCTCTATTTGCTCTGTAAACACACTGACAAAATGCTAGCAAAATTTGTTGCTTATCGGTTTAAAGTAACACACCAACAGGCTAAAAAAATATAAAGCAGGAGTGAATGATAGCTCACAATAAGCCAAAGCCAGGGAACTTTGAGAAGAAGTCAAAGATGCAGCAAGCAACCCTAAGACCTTGAGGGGACCCAGATACCCCATCTAACAAACTACTGGAAGGGAAAAATAGAAAGAAAAAGACCCAACAACATAAGAATGAGTAACTGGGCCCATCACCATAAGACTAAGACAGTTTGGTAACACTTCAAATGTAATAGTAACGTCCCACATCCTTGTTTAAGTTCCAGTAGCATGACTGCTCTTGCAAAACTTTACGCTTCTTGAGGATCAGACAACGGGAGCTGTAAAGACAGAACTACAGTAACAAATCATAAAATACATGGACAGCTACTCTCCCTCTGAGCAATTCCTTAATCTCAAGTGCAGTTACAGCAGGCATGAATTTAGCTTACATTTTTAAAAAGAAAACAAGTAAGAAGATGTTTTTCCTGAACTGTGTGCAATCTTGCAGGACATGGTAAATGTCAGCTAAGTTTCAGCTTAATGCAGATAACAGGACATGGGGGCCTAAAAGGAAATTAAAGAAAAACAAATTCGAAACAGACGTCAGGAAGCACATCTTTTTAGGAGGACTCACAGCCTTACAGGCAATGCTTCAGGAGCGGGTGTAATTCAAGAATCAATTAGATGGCATCCTGGAGGGAATGGACATTTGAAAGAAGAAAATAAAGTCTGCTTGAATCAAATGGCCTTCACTTGTTCTCAGTCCAGGTTTTACGAAGATACAGATAACGAAAAGCAAAAGTAAAAATCAAACTCACAACTACAATACACCCGTACGTTCACAGGCTTCAAGTATAAAGAGCTTCATTAAAAACTGCCTCTTCGGGACTTTGTTCCACAATATCGGGAGGACAGATCCTAGGTTTTTTTTACTGCCTGAGCTGCCAAAGATATCTGACATTATTTCAAAAACAAGTCCAACTTATTTTGCATTTTTCTGAAAGAAATGGAAATAGTTAAGTCTGATAGCCCTTTTTACTACAGGATCTTGAAATACATACTGTTGGATTTTAGCTCCGGCGTGGAAAAGAACAGTGAAAAGAAAAGAATTCTGTCTAATTCCACTACACAACACGATGCCTTTGGGTCATTTCAGACCAGTTTGCCTCTAAGGAAGTTCAGTGCACTACCAGCTACGTCTCAGTCACCAAAATACACAGCACTTTTCCTTTTCAAAAAGCACTTATTAGCCTCCACAATGCTCATGTGCTATTTCTCCCTACTCTATACGTAATTAAATGGAAATGCAGGAAGTTTAAATGACTTGGTAAGAACCACACCTTTTATCAATGCCAGTTTGGAATCAAATAGAAAGCATCTGATTTTCTGATCCGCGTGTTTCCTTATCTACGTGTGGGCATTGGATCAGTTTGTACTAGGTTTAGGAACATTTTTAGTTCATATTTGGATGAAGTTTCACACTAGCAGTGTCAATAGAAAAAGCATTTAAACATTCAAAAGAAAAATTGCAAGAAAACCAACAATAAAATACTGAAAAATCAGCAATCTGCTTATACCTGGATAAAGCCAGCACTTACAAAACAAGCTTTCAAAACAATTACGCTGATAAAGTTGGAAATCTCTGTTCTCAAGAAGCAAAAGAAAATCAATGATAATTAAACTCTTCTGTAAACGTAGCACTAACTCTCAGGAGTGCTATTATAATGCAACATTGTCCAGAAGTCAAACCTCTATTACAAAAAAAAACACGCAGGCCATTTTCTGGGAGAAGACCAGATCAAATAAATCTTTATTTTTCTAACCTTTGTTAAGTTGCAAGTCTCCTTTTTTGGAAGAAAACTGGACTAACAACCTCTGAATAATCGGCAGCATGCATTTTAGTCAGACAAGGGTGTATAGTGAATACACGGTATTCATTCAAGTCCTATCAAATAATGCAAGTGAAAAATTAGAAGAACGGGGAACGGTTCCAAAATATATGTCTGTTTTGGAGAGGGTTTTTTTTAAAGTTTACCTAATGTCTACAGTCAGAGTTTGACTCTGTATGGAAAAAAAAACCTTGACTTTATATACCAGAGATTTAAATGTGGGAGAAAGTAGCTTCTTAAGTTAAACTAAGCAAAAAAAATTCCATAGATTTGACCAGATGGCCTTTTGCTGCTCATAAATTTGCCTGTGTTTCTCTTTATATAATAACGATTACATGCTAGCTTTGTTGTGAGCTTATGACTGTGTATGGAAATACCACAATACTAGCTACCAAAAATGCAATTGCTTGAATTGTTACTATTGTTTGACAATGTGCGAAATACTTATCTATATTATGGAAAACACAGTGCCTGATTTTTAGTGAGGTCTCAATTCATCATTCGTTCAGGTTTGCTTCTGTATGTACGTCTTCTAAAAAGAAATCAGTCAAAGCATTTTTGCTACAGTTTTTGAAACTGACTGCAAACGAAAAAGAAAAAATATTGGACCCCAAAACACCCACTTAGTCTTCAATGAAAAATGCTTCTTCATATATACATATATACCTACCTATATTTTCTCATGAGCTTCATGGAAATTTAAAACTCGCTTAAACAGGAGTCCCTTTATGGGAATCCATCAGTTCTGTGTGCAGCATTCAGCGTGGCGGCTGCACACGGGGTTTTGTCCAGAGCAGCAGACGAGCAGCTCTGCTAATGTGCCCTTCTCTACATATACAAGCACAAACCGAAACCTAAAAATCAGAGCTCTTCCTGCAATTAACAGAAAACGGCAGCAGAGGCCTCGAACTGAGACCCGTTAGCTGAACACCTGCAGTGAGACGGTGGGAATACCCACCCTCTGAGCACCCTCTTTAAACTCTGCCACTTGGGGGGGGCATTCCCTACTTTCGATTTTAAAACCGATACACGACAGGGCTTCTTTGATCCATTACTGAGGCCCTTCTGACATACATTAGGAAAAAAAAAAAAAAAAAAAAGAATCCAACTAGACCCAGCAGTTAATTTACTGGCAAGTCCTTCAAAACGGCCCCATTTTCAGAGACATTCAGCACCTTCAGCTGTCCTTGAGATGAATGGTTAATGTGAGTGTTAAACAACACTGAAAATCAGACCACTCATTTGCCAGCATACATCTAAATATAAGTTAAGTGTCTATCTTGAAGCTGCCAAGTCTGATTATTTTTGGCTGGTACACATAATATACAGTCCTATGAATCATTACATGTAATGCTACAGGATCGCAGCACTCTGTTGGCACAACTTTACAGAGAGCACAAAAAACAGCATCGCGGTGAATGACGAGCGTGTTGGGGAAGGGGCATTACTTGGGGGACAACATCACCTGTAGGGCTGTTCTCCAGTGTGTGTCCGCAGGTGCCGTGTCAGATTGGCTGAGCGCGGGAAGATCTTACCACAGTACCTAGATAGTGAAAGCCAAAGTAACCATCAGCGCATGAAAGTCCTGTCACATGAGATCATTTGCAAACACTGCATCGCCGACTGCTATCCATCTCACTCATTTTGATACCATTCCCAAAATTAGAAAAACACTTTGTGCAGTAACAGCTCTCGGCACAGAGGTACTGGGGGAGGCGGACGTGGAGGTAAGAAYTAACAGAGCTACATGCACCCCGCAGTCCTGGGATCCACAGTGCTGAGGCACTGGGGCAATCCGTCTGCATCAGGGACACACGGTGACAGTCCGTTGTGCTGCAGCATCGGGAGAGGTTGGACAAGAGAAAAAAACCAAATGCCCATTACAAGAACATCTGGTGCAGGCCAAAAGTCTGACTSACTTAGTAGCTTATCTCGGAGGCCTAAGAAGTATAGAGGAACACAGCAAGAATGAAGTGGTGCACCCCCCTATATCTCCCAGTTTTCAGTAAAATGAAGCTTAAGATCCCCCTGAACCTAAAGAAGAATCTTTGCATTCAACATCCGTTGGCTGAGTTTCTTCCATCCGTTCCTCTAAGTGCTTTTTCAGTGCTCAMAAGCTTTTGACATCTATAACATCCTGCAGCAACGGGTTCCTTTGCTGATCTGCGTGCTTCGTGTGAAAACCCCTTCTGTTCGCGTTGGAGCTGTCAGTTAGTAACCTGGTTTGACGTCACCTCATTCCCGCATCAGGATGAACAGTGTTTAACCACTGCCTAGTCAGGAGACGTTTCTAGACTTCYTTGAAATTTCTAGTTAGTCGCTTATCATACAGAAACGACTTGATCATCCCTCCTACAATTTGCAGCATTTTCTTCTAGACAAATGCTGCAGCACCGCATTGCTCAGGATGTACTGCCAGGAGTCTGACCATCTGCTCAGAGTAAGGAAATGTATCAACAGGAAGCAAAGTAAGAGAAGGAACTCTGCTCCACAATAAACTTGAATTTGCAGGTAAAACGTGATAAGCAGACACAGTTTTGAATTCTCTGGGCGATATGGCCTGATAGGAGGTTTTACAGCTGCAGTGGATACACAAGTACCTCTGTGGGGACAGCTGTGTTTGAAACACTGGTTTACTGTAAGCCATTTTTTAAAGTACATTATCTTGCACGGTTGAGGCTGCAATGCGCTTGCGCTGAAAACCGAGGCCTTTGCTACCAAACACGAGACGTGGCTTGAAAAATTCAGTTTGCTTGAGAATCTCCAGATCTGCTCTCAAGGTTATTAAAAAATACAAAGAAAACAGAAGATGCCGGTTTTCCCCCAGACAAAACAAGCTATTTCCGAGCGAATTAGTCATCAGAATGCTCCGCTCTAGTTCTCCCGCTTCTTGTTTTTCTCCCCGCCCCTGCYGCCGCGATGTGAAGTCGCTCTACGGCACGCCTGCGTCTGGCGCAGCTGCCCCGGGTGCTGCTCCGCCAGCGCCGCCTCCCAGGCTCCCGAGGCCGAGCCGGCCCTTACCTGCAGGTGTAGCGCTCCTTGCCCTTGCGCAGGATGGGATCGGAGAGCGTAGGCGGCGGGGAGCGGAAGTTGAAAGGGTGATGTGGCAGGGGCTGCAGGGACGTGCCAGTGTCTGCCTTCATGGCTGCAAAGCTCTCCAGTTTCTCCGTCATCGTTTCTATGGCGGACATCTGCAGGGACAAGGGAAGACCTCATGCCGAGCCGCTCAGACTCCAACAGCCTTGCAGCGCAAGGAGGTTTGATCTTCCACGCGGCAGCCCTCACACTTAGCGCGCCCCGGGGGGAAACCGCGGGCAGACAGGCAGAGCAGCCCAGGGCGAAAGCCGGAGGGGTGCGCCGGGGCTCCCGGCAATTCCGGCCAAAATATTTGGAGCTGCAGTCGGGGGAGTCACGGGCTGGGGGACCACAAGCTACGGAGGTGAAACTGTTCAGCCGGCCCAGGGACCTGCCACCGAATAAAACCCACCACCGTGACGCAGCCACGGCCACGCTCTCACTGAAGTACCGAGATTAAATGCCRGCCAGCAAAGCAACCGACTTGCAGAGCAAACGCTTTCACTCGTTTACTTTCACTGGAGCAAACCAGGAAACGCAATCCRGGAGAGCGCCGCAGCTCGGAGGATGGCACCAACATCTTCCACACTCAATTTCACGCACGCTCGAGGGCACTTTCGAGACACCAAGCAGCAAYGGGGGATAAAGCACAGCAGCAAGCGCTGACACTGCCTCCCGGCCGTGGATGACCTCACCCGGAAAGCAGGGAGCAGCGGGAGCGGGCTGGAGGGCAGGCCGGGAGCCGGGGAGACCGCGAGCGAGCGGAAGGCGGTAGGAAGCCGTAGATCAGAACGGGATGCCCTGTCGTGCAGGAAGGGCAGACCTTTTGCACGTTTACACTTTATTAAACTGGGCTCGGGGTGGGGGAGGGGGGAGAAGAGCCAAGATATTGTTTAAAACGTACGACTAGAAAAAAAGTTGCCTTAATCACCGCGGAATACATGGTGGAAGGCTGACAACCATTCACAAGCTGTGAAAAAGCGGAGCAGTAAAACCCCTTTCCCGTTAACAGATCCACAGCGCCTTGGGTGGAGGCTCCCAGCCCGTGACATACAGTAAGTAGCGCTCAGCGCCAGCCACTGCAACGGTTCCTCGACCATTCGCGGCACAAGCTCTGCCCAGCTCCCGCCGCGCAACCACCSCGGAGGGCAAAGCGCTGCCGGGGCGCCGCGGCGCGTGGCGCCAGCCTTCGCCGAGCCCTGCCCTCCGGGCACGCAGGCGGGCACCGTCGCTGCCTTCACAGCCCGAGGCTTATTTTCAAATCCTGAACACCGGCCACAGCCTCTCCAGCGGTGAAAGGCACTTTGCTATTTAGGGAACAACTGCCTGGTTATAATAAAAAAGAAGGGGAGAAGAAAAGAAACTTCACCGGTGAGAAAAGGTTTTCCATTAAGCAATCAAAAAGTTACAGCATTTACTTATGTTGTCCAGAGATTCAGCAGAAAAAGGCAGCGTAAGGATAGCTCACACCRCAGCCGAGAAACCGCTGCCAACAACCGGCTCAGAAATAAACGTTGCACCAACCCCTGCGCAGCGCGGGGGTGCCTGCCGCACGCTCAGCCTTTACAGCCCCCCGGCTCGATCCCGCCCGGGGCCTCGGGGATCCTCGCCGCCGCCGGGGAAAACACCCCGAGCACTCGGGACGGCGGCCCGGCAAGCGCGGCTCGCGCAGCAGCGGCCGCCGCCGCCCGGCTCGGGCGCCCGGGACACCCGGCCGACCCCACAGCACAGCAGTTTAGCTCGGAGGGGCACGAATTTCGCCGGCTAGACGGAGCGATCCTTACGCAGCAGCCCGCCCCGCGGGAAAGGGGCTCGCGCGACCGCAGACCGCGGGCGACCGCGGGAGCCGCCAGCCCCTCCGCGGCCCGGCTTCGCGCCGCGCGCTCCTCCCGGCTCCCAGGCCCCTCGCAGGCAGAGCCCCCGCTACTCCCCCGCGCACAAACACCGGATGTTGCTGGCCAGCCCGTCGCCCTCGTCCGGCCAGCACGAAGGGAAAATCGGGGGAAGTTGTTAACGAAGCTCTYGGGCCGACGCAGAACAATGAAGGATCTAAGTTTAGCCGTGAAAGCCGCCAGGGCCCAGCTTTCACAAACCTGCAGGTTATTTATCTAAGGTGGGAAACGTTAGCGGCAGCGAACAACGCTCGCAAGGCCAAGGAGAGCGCAGGGGCGACCGGGAGCCCGGCCGGCCGCCTGCGCGCCCGGAGCAGCGGCTGCCGAGAGCCGGGCCGGCGGCGCCGCGGCTCCGCTGCGCCCGTCTCGGCCGCGCTCGCAGCTACGGCCGCACCGTGGCCCGACGTTCCCGGGCTAATTTCAGCTGGGAAAGCTGCCCAGCAGCGTTTCCCACTGCTCCGCGGCGGCTCAGACCTGACGGAGACGGAGAGGGAGCGAAAACCCCTGGGTCGTCGGAGGGCAGAGATGAGAGCAGCGGCGCGGAGGGGGGACGCACGAGCCCCGAGTCAAGCGACCCGGCACCTTCGGGAGTGGCGGAGTGGGACGCTGGATCGCCCCCGCCCGCACTTCCACGCGACGCAGAGGGCAAGGCGAGCGGGCCCAGAGCGCTGCTGCCGCCGGGGTGCTGCAGAGCCGTGCCCCGCTCCGCGCTGCAGGAACGACCGCACCAGCGGCTCCCGGCGAGGAAACCGTGCGAGCCCTCTGGAAGCGGGCTTGGACAGGTCGCACGAGCCGCCCAGCCCCGGCCCCTGCTTTTCTGCTAACACGAGAGAAAGCGTAAGGCAGAGCTACCGTTAGCCTCAAACCGGGGGGAAATCAGAAGTAGTTAAAAGCAACTGGCGGAAAATACTGGAGGATTCAGTCGGACCAGCAAAAGTCCGACGCAGGCGACCCGTTTGCGCCCTCTCCGCCTCAAATTTCTTGACATTCAACCAAACATTGCATTACAGCTTTACTCCTTTTTTACCTGGGGGTGAAAAAGCAGCGGGGAGGGTCGCAGGTACTTCTCCTTTAGGGCACCCACAGGATCTGTCACCTTCCGCTTCTCCACCCTGCTGGACAACAACACAGAGGGTTACATACCTTACAGGGCTGCACGCAGCCAAGGCGGCTCACAGGCAGCTCATCTGCGGAGGAGCTCGGGCAACGCGTACAGGGCTTTCCCCCGACCCCGCAAACGCCCCTCTCCCCCGCCTGGGCTCCACACGGGCGGCCCACGCATTACCCGCAAGAGGCACTGGAAACGGCGCGCGAACCGAGCCCCTCTCCTGGGCAGTGTTTCATTAGCCCCCGGACTGAACGACAGAGCACGTTTTGGTTTTCCTGCACGAGACCTGATGCCTCTGCTGCAGTGGTCTAGAAGTCACTGCTGTTGGGAACTGCTGGTACGAAAACCCTACACTTAGAGCAAAMGCCGCATTTTTGCTGCAGAAAAGAAGGAGCAGCTCTAGAGTTCGTAGCAGGCACCGCAAGGGAAACCTCTGTCTTCGAGAGTCTGTCATCTTACCGGTTAACACTGGGCCAGACTTTGCAGCCCCCATGCGTGCTGAAATCATTAGGTGTTTCACATTTATTTCCTCCCTGGCAGCTGAGATATAATTTGCATTGACTCTGCTTGGCAAGTCTACGTGGACAATAGTTTCAGAAGTTAGGAGCTGGTGGGAGGTTTCCAAAGCGGTTTAGGCACACGAGCTCTTCTAATGTCACTTAGCACTGTTCAAATATCCCACGCTTAAGCACCTTACTGTGGACAAATGATCCAAAATTCGGGCTCCTATTTTTGAAAATATTGGCTTGCTTTCACAAAATTTTGTATTTGCAGGAAAACTCAGGCTTGGAATCACTGAGAATGAGAAACTGAAATGTCTTCTTTGGGAAAAGGTGTTATCAAAACAACCCCAGTAAATGTGGCTGCCTCTCTGAATTACTGGAATAGAGTCTATCTATCTCAGCTAAACCGGTAGAAATCCAACAGTAAGGGTAATTTTAACTACATTAGTGCAGAGCAAATGAGAGCAAATTATTTTGCTGCATTTCAGCTGATTGGTGTGTGGATCAAATTACGAAAAGAGTTTAAAAGAAGAGTCATGCCGAGTGCTATTTAGCGAACTGTACTTAATCTGCATTTAATTTTTCTTAGCCAGAGGAGAAGAAAAGAACGGGATGTGAAATGTAGTCATAATTATTGTGCTTTGGAAGGTACGTGTTTTTAGGGGCATGTTTTTTCAAAAAGCAACAACCTGTAAAACTAAGTTTCTCCCCGATGCGAGGTAAAATAGCAAACTACACCYAATAACACCCCAGGCCAGGAGGCCTTATGCTCCGGGACGCGCCCGGATCAGCTGCGGTGCACAGGGAAGGGCTGCCGGACCTCGCAGCAGGCTGCTCGGGAGACCGCCCCGCCGGCAGCGGAAGGTAAAGCCGTCGGAGAAGTGCTCGCGCTTCGCAGAGCTCCATCGTYTCCCAGGGGCGAGCAATGAGAACCCAGTAAAGTACAAATTTCCTCGTCAGAGCTGAATTCCACAGCGCCTAAAGGATTAAGCCGATCTTTTCAGCCCAGTGCCTGAGAATGTCACCTTAACAAGGCTGAGCTAAAAACTGCACTGATTTCAGGCTGTCTGGCTGCATTAAATTGTATCACCAGGAGAAAATGTCAAGGATTTAAGTGGCCTTTGGGAGAAAAATGAAGGAGCCAAACGATGTAAGAGAGTCTGATAAAGAGAAGTTTAGAAACAAAATAKTTCCATATTTTTTAAGCTGGGACTTGGAAGCTCTGCTGTTTAGCTCATTACATCAGAAGTCCGATTTGCGAGCGACTCCACCACTGACTTTCTATTTTAACATATTACTAAAACTATATGCGTCCTATGGAATGCAGCAAGCGATGCCCTCATCCTTCACTTCCGTCTGTCTCCCAGACCTTTATGATTTCCCGAGGCTGCTATTTTAATCGGCAACTGCTTTTTCAACCCATGTTATTTTAACATTCCTGCCGAGAATGCCCAGAGGTGGTAGAATCCTAAGCTGACTCCAAGCTTTTGCCTTTCTGTCCCATTTATTTTTATTTTTTTGCAGAAGCAGTTTTTACAAAAATAAATACTGGCCTATTTACATCATTACGTATTTTTCCAGGAGACGATGATCACGATGGGTCGCAGACAGAATGTATTATATGCCCCGGGTTGTGAGGTAGCCATTTCCATCCCAGATGGCAAGCATGTAAGCGAGCAACACCATATCAAGCCTGAGAGTGCTGGCAAAGTGAGAGACGCTTTCTTAATAGCAAGCAATGAAGGCTCACTAATCCTCATCTCAGCTGACAGTTCTTTGGCCCAGTTAGACATTGACATCATTTTTTCCCACAGTTATCAACCACGCAGCAGTAGCAAGGCAGTGACACAGGTGCCATTCTGCTGGCCTGCTTTGCCACCCAGCAGCAAAGGCCACACCACTCGCTGCTGCGTGCAAACCTTTGAACGCTCAGCCGAACCGTCCCAGTGCCGACAGCATCGCTCTGTGCGAGCGACGAGTCTTTCCAGCGTTAAGAAAACACCAGCTTCTGCAGCACAGCCAGTACCTTTCCGACGGCCTGGATTACAGCTCRACGCAGTTGACCTGGTCTATATAACCCTGCAGCACGCTACTCGGGTTGAACTTAAGTAATGCAAAAACAAACCATTAACTTCCAGGAACCGACTGTTCAATCAGTGCAGAAGCTGGGAGCCCTCYGGGCTCCCTCTGGGCCAAACCTGCATACTGAAGCGGACGGTTATTAAGCAGTTCTTGTATCCTAAGAGAGAATTAATTGCCCTGTCAATGTCTAAACCACACTGGTTTGGGACATCACTTCTCCCTGGACTTTGCGGAAAACGAGCAAGCAGTGCTGGCTACGTGACAAGTCCACCTCCTCGGGAGCAGGAAGAGCASAAAGGCAGTGCCAGGCCGGGTAACACGCGACCTCAGGGGTGCCCTCATCTTAAAAYGATTTTCCTTCAGAAACAGCATTTATAAAAAGCTCTTCTTAAATAACAGAAGACTCAAACKTTCCCTAGGTTTTCTTCTGAGTTCATTCTTTCTGGAAGGTTAAGCGGTAGCTTGGTTAACCTCACCTGGTCTACTTTATGCGTGCCTTCTACGTTCAGCTCATTCTAGACGTGACACWCACGAATCAGGCCTTCCTCAAAACACGCCCATTCAAAGCGAAACTAGAAAACCCTTGATATCTTCTAAGAAAGCTAACTTTGCAAGAAATGCACGTGGGAAAGATCTGGATGAGATGCTACCACATGTTTACACAGCACTTGCTACTCTCAACTTAAAAAATCTTTCAATAGCAGAAGAGCACTTCCAGAACGGCACTTCTTAAAAACTGCATAAATCTAAGGAAAGAGGTCGGAAAGAAAGGGAAGGAGGGGGAATGGAAAAGGTGAAGCGGCTCACAAAAGGCCATCACACGAGTCAGTGGGCGAGCTGCATTTCTGGGCTCCCAGGGCTCCTACTCATTCCCAAGCCACGAGAGCAAGGGTCCTGCGGCATGTGAACCCTGCATTCTTATCGAATCAAACCCTCGGGAATTTCCCCAGCAGAAGTGCCATCTTAGCGTTGGCTCGTGGGAGAGTCCTTAAATAGGTCAAGCTTCTTCTTTATCAAAATAAGGATACGTTCTTTCTATATATTGATTACACTTACTCCTTCCAATTATTCAGCCCTTTCAATTCAGAGAGTTCAGCATGCTGCAGCAAAGGAGGGACAAGTACAGCCGCCTGCATCAGATTTTCACTGCCCTTTCTAAACAACCCATATCCCCATCCGCCTCAAGTTTTGCACGCCAGCTACCAAATCAGCTAGTCAGAGGAAATGATTAAGGCAGGGTATGTTAATACCTGTAAATGGGGTCCATGAAAAAGGGTGATGGCTTAGCATAATGCAGGGGTGGTTGCTGAGGCAGCTGAGACTGAGAAATCTTGGGTAGGACTTCACTTGCCATTAGTTTCCTTTCCCCATAGATGTGGTTTTTCCGTGGCTCTCTTCCTCCGTTCTGACTGGCTCGGATGCGGTTGCCGATGCTTAGATCCAGTGGCTGTTCTTCCCCTGAGGCTGGGGCTGGCAGGACCTTAGGTGGTGGCAAGATTGGCTTAATCTCTTTTGGCTTTGTGGTGAGATCGAAGGGCGACTCTGAGCTGGTGCTGCCTACTTTGTGGAGGTCCCTGGGTGACTTTGGTTCGGCCTTGACCAGCAAGTTGTGATTGAGGGTCCGCTCCGTAAACGGATAGAGGGAATGGGGAAAATTGGGGAGGAACTGAAACGGGAACATGGAATGATAGGGGAGCGAACCCATCTTCTTCTCTTGCATCCCCATAAAGCCAGGCCCAAAATACTTCTCTGCAATGGAGGCAATAGCTTTAATAGAGTCATTGGCTGCTCCTGTGGTAGGTAGCAAGTGCTCTTCTGGGGGAGGAAAGAAGGAGTGCTGAGAATAGAAGAGGGGGATCTCGCTGGGGTTGTTAGTGGAACTTGCAGAGACAGAACTGCTGACAAAATCCGGCTTGCTCTCCATCTGTTTGCTTTTCTCTTTCGTTTTGTCCCTGTCGCTGTCTGCATCGCTGTCCAGGTCAGAGCCGGTGCCAGTAGTGGTATCCAGATCTGTGCCTGTGGTTGTATTGACGTCCTCAAAGTCACTGCCATCCGACATGTCACTGTTCCTGGCTTTTAGCTTCTCCAGATAGGAGTTTTCCAGGCCGCTTTCACATTTCTCCTCTCCTGAAGTGGCCTGGTTGCTGTTGCTCACTGCAGAAATCAGAGGAAGTGCCGGGTTCCCAAGGGGGCTCGGAAGCTTTGCGTCTTGAGTGTGGTTGAGGGGACTTTTGAGCAGTTGCGTGGGCGGTAACAACGGAGGCCTGGGGTACAGGGAGGGCGGGAAAATCCCTGGGAATCCTGGAGCGAGGGCAGGAAACGCTGGAGGGGCGGGGGTGAATGGAAGACCCCCAGGGTGTGGACGGGACGGAAAATAATCATTAAATCCCAGGCTGGCRTGGTTGAGGTTGGCAGAGGGCTTGGATTTGTCCATCAYGGAGGTGGGCGTCAAGGGTAGGCCWGGGGCAAAAATCCCCCCTGGGTTGTAATGGTTCTTGCCCTCGCAGAAGCGCCGGTGCTTGTTGAGAGAAGAGGTAGTGCTGAACATCTGGCCACAGTCCTTGCACTTGATCTGAGTGCGACAGTCCGCGTGCATCCGCTTGTGACGGCAGAGGTTGGAGAACTGCGTGTAGGATTTGTGACAGACCTCACCTAAAGCATCAACAGAAACCAACAACAAAAGCAATATGAAATTAACAGGAAATTGTACGGGAGCAATTAAGAGCTTCACCGGTGCTTTTCTCCTCCCCACTCCCTTCACCCTGCCCTCTAAATCTCTCTTCCTAAAAGACGCAAAAAAAGAGGAGAAAAAGAAGCTATAGTTATTCGCTGGACTGGCTTCAAACCTCCTCTGCTGAGGACTCCCTGCACGACTTCAGGCAAATCATCCCGCACCTCCGCGCTTCAGGCCCCTGTGCAAAGCGAGGCTCGGGAGCCCACGCGGTCTGCGGTTTGCCAGCGCTTGGGAAAGGCTATCTCGCTCTTCAGATGTTTGTACAGGACTCGGCATCCCCGGGCTCCGAGCCCGGCCACGTTCAGAAAAGGGGAGCAGCAGGCCTGGGAATCCTGGACGAGATGCTGGAAGAGATGCGCGGGGGAGCAGGCTGGAAACCCCCAAGAGCAGCTGACAGTAAGTAACGGTTCATTTGGATCCCGGCCATTGCCAGGCTGGCATAGGTGGCATTCACAGAGGCTACCGTCCTAGAAATAACAACACATTTCCCTTTCAAATAAACCGTGCTCCTGGAGAATCTCTCAACATGCTGCTCTCTACAGTTTGACATAATGTGCTATTCCAGCTCAAACTATTTTTTCGAATTTTTAAATAATCTTGCATTTTAATGATAATATCTATTTATATTAGCTAGTCTGCTCTCCCTGTACTCTTGGCATGGCTGGAAGTACTGAAGGCTGAAGGGAGAAGAACTTTGCCTCATTTCATCAAATCTACCCTTTCTTTAATGCCATTAATAGCAAGTAACCACTCCATAGGGATATTCTATAAATACTTCACCAGCCAGGGCTCAGCTCAGCTGCAAGTGGGGTGAGATTTTGTATTCGTTAAATTAGTAAGACGCCCTAGTGATGTTTAGTTAATGCCCCATCAGCATTTTCTTTAATGACCTCTAAATACCAAGCTTTCAAAATGTTACTTGTTACGACTTTTTTCACCTACAGACTTCACAGGCATGGAAGGAGCAGAGCAAAGTAAGAAAAAAATCCCACCCAAACCTTTCCGTAAGTCAAAACGCTGTAACTTTTTATTATCTGATGCCTCTTTCAACATAGGAATAAACTCTACTTCTCAACAAATTAACACTTACACTTCTTTCACAGGCGAATTGCTGTTATCACCATTTTGTAAACGTGGAAACCGAGACAAAGAGAGGGAAAGCGGATTGTTCCGAGTTGGACAGCCACGCCGTGCCCAGGCAAGGAGCTGAACCCAAAGGCTCCAACAGCCAGCCCTGTGACTCGGTGACGAACTGCTCCTTCCTTCCCTCCGTCCTTCCTTCCTCCTGCCCTCCCTCCCTCCCAGCTTTTACTGATAGGTACATGCAAGCCCAACTTCCTTCATCTTTTTTTTCCCTATATCTTTAGGATTTACACCAGTACTTAGGTATCAAAAGACAGGCAAGAGSCTACTTTCCAGGCAGCTCTGGAAACCTGAGGGAGAAGCCCTTTCTACTRAATTCAAAGCGTAGTTTAGGAAAAATTTAACAAACTTGACACGCCAGTTCAGACGAACATGGCAAAATTTTGCAGTGGGTGAGTACTTTTTGCACTCGTCTACGCAAAGAGAGCATCTTCGGGGGTGTGGYAGTGACGGCGTGTGTCCAAGTGAACTTGCAGGTAGGCCTACGTAAGTATGAGTACTTCCATGTATACGGATATGGCTCCCTCTCAACTTACTAATAATTTCCGAAGAAATGTCATGTTTGGGCAGATTTATCTAGACGGTGTTTGTACATTTTTCTTACCAGAGCAAAATTACCCCGTCCTAATTTTAACTATGTCTCCCTTACCGTGTGCCGGGGATGTTCTGTTCTGCAGATAGAAAGATACAGCTTTGGGTTTTTTTTTTTTTTGGAAACCAGGTATAATAATAATAAAAAAAAAAGGAAAAAAAAAACTTTTTTCACTGAATAGGGAAGAAAAACTTCCAGAGCATCAGCCTGCCTGACGGCTCCCCTAAAACTGCTAATAGATTCCATATTAACACATGTGAGTCCACTCGATACGTACGGACTAGGCAGAATCAGTCTCAAGCTGTTTTACACGCTGATTTAGACTGACAACTCCCTAATTCTTATGAGGTGAGAGCGAGRAGATTATGAGAAGAAATCACTCATTTCACTGCAGCAGTACTACGAGATTCAAATGATCTCTTTAGCGCGCCCGTCATCAAATGAAAGGTTGCATCAAAGTGAGCAATAAGAGTATTTTTTCTTCCTCCGCTGACACCCATCTGATTATCTCAGCGCACGTTAATGAAAAGAGTCTCCGAGGATACTCCGACAGGCTGTTCCCATTATACCAYGGACAAACGGGGTTCAGTGGCTTCCCTGACATAACAGCAAAGCCTGGAATCAAACACAGATCCTGTGCTGTGCTTTAACTACGCTTCCGAAGAGTGTCGGGAGGAGTCCCTGAAGTTCCTCTAGCTTTGCGGTGGCACAATCCACTTTTCCGCACAGTTACCAAAACCCCATAGGCGCTGTCTCAATTAAAAAAAGACACAAGCCGGAAAAYAAGAAGAAACGAGAAGAAGGGCTCTCAAGGGGAAACGCTCATCTGGAAATATGCCACTGAGGAGAGCGCTAAGGACACAGTTAACCTGCTATTTGGCTTCCAAGTATTATCCAGATGAAACCGAGTAGTAAATAAAGAGGGGAAAAAACTCTTTTTTTAAAAAAACCTTCTTCCAGTCTTTCTGACTATTCAAAATTCTCTATGGCTCCATGACTTGCGGCACCCCTGAAAAACATTTCGATCAGGCTGTGTCAGCTATTTATTTATGTCACCAACATGAACATTCAAAAATTATTACGGGGAAAAAAAAAGAAGAGAGAAAGAAAAGATACGGGAAAATGGCATCGCTAGGACTGCTGAGAGACTCGGCTTTTAACTTGTCAAGGAAGTCAAAAACTGCCATGAATGTTTACTGAAAAAACAGGGAGCATGCAAAAAAAAAAACCTGCGGAATTTCATCTTGTGCTCTGACCTATAAAATTACGGCGGCTGCTCACAGAGGGACAGCCAGTACCGGGGGCCCCGCAGGATACGTGCAATTATAGCAAAAGCCAGAACCCGGTGATGGCCGTGACAACTTACATATGAAAGGTTTGACAGTACTGTGAATGTGCTTGTGCTGTTTGAGGCCAGACGAGGTGGCAAAGGTTTTGCCGCAGTCCGGGCAGGCGTGGGCTCGCGCGCCGACGTGCTGGGAGCGGATGTGCCGCTGGAGGTTGCTGGGGTCGGTGAACACCTGGAAGAGAAAACGCCTTGAGGGAGGGCAGCCACGGCGGCCGGCAGAGGAGAGGGCTTGGGGCAAGCTCGACCGCCAGCCCTGCCCCGGCCACCCGCCCGCCCCGGCCCCGCGCTCCCCGCCACCGCCACGGTACCTTCACACAGTTTTCGCATTCAAACCGTTTCCCGCTGTCATGAGACATCTGGTGACGGATCAGGTTGGACTTCCAGTTGAACGCCTTGGGACACTGGTCGCACTTGTACTCCCTTTCCTCCGTGTGGATCACCATGTGCTGCTCCAAGCTAGGACGGAAAGACGCGCTGAGCGCCCGCGGCACAGGCAGCCCAAGGACGCGGCGCCCGGCGGGGCGCTTCGCGCTTCCTCCCGCTAGAAACCCCGACGCCTTAGAACCGCAGAACCACTGGGGTTGGAAGGGGCCTCTGGAGATCGCCCAGCCCAGCCTCCCCGCTCAGCAGGGTCACCTAGAGCACGCAAGACGGGGTTGCGTCCAGGCGGGCCTTGCGTCTCTCCAGAGAAGGAGACTCCGCAACCTTCTACAAGGCGCAGTCAGAACAGGAGGTGAAAGCAGGCCAGCGCTGCAGGTCCCTCAAGGGACGAAGGGGCACGCTGGGACCAACACCGGGCATCCAAACGCCGGGCATCCTTCGGGACTCGACCCGGCAACCCCAGCTCCTGCCGGGCGGCGGCGGAGCGGCGGAGCGGGGCTGCGGGCTCCGCGGGCGCCGGGCAGGCTGCTCCGCTCCCGGGCCGCGGCCGCTGCGGGAGAGCGGCCGTACGGAGCGGAGCCTGGGAACGACGCTCCTCGAACAGTCCAGCCCCGAGAGAAAAGGCCGTCGGCAGACAGACCTCCGCCGCCTGCGCTGCAGCTTAACGGGCGCTACAGACGGCTTTTTAACATATATAAATAAATATATTCCTTTCATGCATATATGCGCGAAAACACGCTCCTGTTAACTGTGATTTATGAGTTTATTTAGAGCAAAAATGGACAAACTAATAAACTGTTTAGAGGCAAGGACCTACTGGGATTAGCCAAACATTTATTTATTTAGTCAGCTGCTAAATGCTCGGTCTCAGTTCCCCAGAGGCACTCTTGATTTGATCTGTATTAACTTCTGAAAAATTGTAGGACCATCTAGGTATGCTGACTGGATTTATTTGCATGTTTGAGTGGGTTGCTCAGCGCACAAAATGCCAGAGATTGAGGGAGGAGGGGTACTTTGGAAATCCTCTCTTTAAGTACCCTAAATTCGCCAAGGAGCAGGATGCTGACAGTGCTACCGCTGACTCTTTCTTATGTCAAAAAAATTACTTTGTATAATTTGCTTAAAAAACAAAAATTGCAGTCAACGGAGCAAAGAGCAGCCGAGCGGCTGAGGCCAGGGCGAGGGCCCGCTGCTCCCTGCCAGGAGCGCCCGCGGCGGGGACACGCCGGGAGGCACGGTCAAGCCTCCGGCTGAACCGGCTCTTTCTCACCACGCTTTTCCCAAGAAATCGAGGGAAACCAGCACATTCACCCAGGCACATCATCTGAACGCCTACAGTTAGCTTCACCAGCAGACTCTGACCTTCTTGCCCACACTGATGAGTCACTATATTTAATAATAATCACCAAAAATATAAATATGATCATTGGCCTAAATACAATAATTATCACTAAAGGGCAAAAGGGATTCAAAATCTTTAAGCTTCTCTTAAGCCCTGCAAAGTGGAAATAGTGCCATCCTAAGCCCTCAAGGGGGGCCAGCAACCACACAAACGTTACGAGGGGCAGAATATAAACGAACAGAAATGTCACGAGGGTAGTTCTGAAATTCACGGGAAGGGCACAGAACGCTGGAAGCTGAAGAGGAGACTCTTTCTGCCATAGCTAGAGAGAGAAAAAGAACTGGAATTTCTACTAAAATTGCAAATTTTTAAAACTCTCGAACGAGGTTCTCTCAGGTAGAAAAATTTAAGAAACTGCAGTCTTCTAGAAGCTAATGAAAAGGTTTAGCTCAGCTGGGTAGTGTGTGGTGCTGCTAATGCCAAGGTCACGGGATCAGTCCCCRTATGGGCTACGCTGAGGGCTGGACTAGATGATCTCCAGAGGTCCCTTCCAACCYTACCATYCTATGATTTTATCTCAAGTGAAAAGCAAGTAACATGGAAACAAAAGGTGAGGAATAAAGACAGCGAACTGCACAACCAGAAAGCTCGCGCAGGCATCACTGGGACACGCCGCCCATTCCTGAATCTTTCAATGCCCACCACACAGCCCAAAGCCAGGCTCGCTTTCAGTGCAGATAAAGCGGTGGAATGCCTTTCACATTTCACTCTCCGCTATGGGCTTTTTTTTTAAAAAAAAAATGCTTCACTCATTCACCTAAATAAAAGATCTGAGAGCAATAATACAATTAAATTCAAAATGACTACATTGGCCAACATCTGCTTATTGAATTTTGAATAGAAATGAACAAGCCTTATATTGGCATAAAGCTCAAAGTTTTGCTCTATTTGTGTACTACACAACAGTATTGCTAGTTCTCACAATTTTATAACAAATCTTGCTTTGCGTCATGTTTGTCTGTTTAAGAAGTTAACGCATGGGATCAAACGATGGTGTGTGAACTTCAGCTTCTGGTAAAAAGATAAAAGATCTAGTCTTCCTGTTGTGGAAAAACCTTGAAAATACAGCCCAAATGTTAAAGATGCAGGATGCAAATAAACAGAATCCTAAAAYGCTTTTTTTTAAAAAAAAAGAAGGAAAAAAGCTCTCATCTTTTAAAGCTGGCTCCTGACATTTAAGCATTTGAGTCTCACAGCGCAAATGACTCAGAAATCTCCACTTAAAAGCTGCACTGGAGCGCTATCACTCTCCACTTGAAAGATGACCAATTAACATTTCATGGGACAATTAAATTTTTCTTTAAGAAAAAGTTTAATTCACATTTGGAATTGCCTCACAATAACTGAATAATTATTGAAAAGAAAAACATGAGACAGACAGTATCCTATTTCCCTTTTTAGATTTTTCATGATTCCATTATAAAAACGCTTGGTGAACACGAAATATTTTGATGAATATTTTCATTTAAAAATGTTATTGTAATATTTTTAGCAGAATTTTTAAAATTGCTTCCGTAAGAGCAAATAGGAAGTCACGACTATGTTAGTCTCTAGTATAACAACGTCTGTTTATTACCTATTGATCTCAAATGGCCAAGAATTACATAACCCCCCCCAAACTTGATGCAAATTTTGACAAAATGCAACGCTGCTGTTTTCCCCCCAGAACTAGGCCACCTGGGAGCTCCAAACTTACTAATCCTACCAATTGGCTCTGTCACAGCCCTGAAAAGGGGGGAATTTCAGAAAACAAAGCACTTAAATGTTTTCACAACTTTGACGTTGCAAAAATCGTCGCCACACACACTGGATGATTCTCCTGGTGGGTGCTGAGAAGACGGACGGTACCATCCCAGTCTGTGAAACCGGAGAGAGGCAAGAAGCAGCCAAACAGCTACCGACCGCGAAGGGGACCCCGGCTGMAGGGGACCCCAAGACGGGAGAGGTCTCCTTGGCAGCGGTCCGGACCTGCCCAGCTCCCCTCGCGCCCGCGCTTGCCACGAGCAGCAAGGCCGGGCGCAGGTGAGGAACCGAGGCCGGCTGGAGGAGCAGCCGGCGGTTCTCCGTTACCTGTATTTATTGGGGAACATCCTCTCACAGTCTTTGCACTCATAGACCTGTCCATCTCCAAGAGCCTCCTGCTTGATCTCCTCGTTCAGCGTCTCATAGAGCGAGCCCACAGAGCTGCAGGCGTACTTCTTGTGCCGCCGCAGGTCGAGCTTGGACGGGAAGAGCTCGTCGCAGTCCTCGCAGCGAAACGTGTGCTCTTCTAAAACGGACAGAGAGGATGAGTTTGACTGCTGGATCAGGAAGCTCATGCAGTTCTGATTATTTTCTCAATGCTGTGCTTGTAAAGAAAAGGTAATATGCTGATGAGGATCTTAAAAGGAAAAAAAAAAGAAAGAAAAGAAAAAGCAGCAATTTTGCAAGTGACAGGATAGAGAAACCAAGCCTCCAGGGCAGGCTGAAACAGTGAAATGGTTTCACTTTGAGCACCAAACTAAGATCGCCGGCTCTCCTGGCGAGGCCCGGCAGCAGGCAAGCAGCCCGGCGCGCAGCAGCCCGCCTGTTCGCGCAGACCCTGCTCCGGCTCTGCTGAGACCTCGAAACCCACAAGACGCAGCTTCAGCAGCTACCCGAGAGYGCCTGGAGGGCGTGCATCGGTTCCCGTGCTCGCTTGCAGCAAAGTCATCTGCAAAAATACAAACGAGCTTTTCCCAGATGGGCTGCCAGGAAGACAAGGAACAAACCCGGCCCGTATAAAGACAGATGTGGGAAGAGCAACTCTCCGCAGCGCAAACCTAGGGAATCTCCTTTCCGAGAAGATTCCCCTCTCCGTTGTCCTCTGAAGCCGCCGTGCAGAAGCACAGCGCGCCATCGGACAGGAGGAGTTCAAAACCAGAGTACCGTGGAAGCAGGAACAGGGAGCCAAAGCCTTTGTTGTTGTGTGTTTTTTTTAAAAAAAAGATCTAATGCACATAATAAATTATTGTAGTCAAGGTCAAACAAATTAAAAAGAGGGCAGCTATTATTAAGTTTACAAGGCAGCATCCTGACCACGGTGCCAAGTCAAACAATCAGCTCAGAGCTGTAAATTTTCCAGGGGAACAGCTCCTGCGCGGGAGCGGGGAGCGGCGAGGGCTCGCAGCCGCCGCCGCCGCCTTCCCCTTCCCCTTCCCCTGGCCGGGCAGGCAGCCGGGCTGCCCTTCCCCTACGCTCTCCCCTCGCGCGCCACGCGCTTTGCTCCCTCGCCCCGATAGCTTCGCTTGCGAACCGAAGCCTGGGGTGAAACGGATCTGTTCGGGGGGAAGTGTAGTCGGGGCCTGGCAAGCGAAGCAGGCAGGCTCGCTTCTCGCGGACGGACGGACGGACGGACGGAGCTGCTCGCCCCGGGCTCCGATCAAGCGGCCAGACAGCCCGGCTGATGCGTGCGCGCTTTTCGTTTCTGCGTTTGCACGCCGTTTGGGCCGCACAGGTTTTGTGGACCGAGACCCCGTGCTTCAGTTAACCGAATAAAGGGGTCTATTTTGTACGGGCTCCTGCTTCAGCAACAAGGTTCCTTTTCTGTTATCAAATGCAACAGCTTTCTCACGGGCAGGAACGAGGGGCCGTAGGAAAAGAAATGCCTTTTCTTCAGAACGTTTGGATTTGGAAGCAGAAAGTGTTATTGAAAAGCACATTTAAAGGACTGACAAAAATATGGYGAAAAAAGCCTCGCAGTCACCTGTTAGAGATGTTTCCACCGGCTTCCAGTACTATTTTGATCCTGAGACAGGTTAAACAGAGGAAGAAACGGCTGCCGAGCAGAGCACCTGACTACCCCTTATCAATACCTAAGCTCCTGCTGCCGGCTGAATTTCAGGGCGTTAGAGATCAGGCTGCCGGCTGAACACTGCTGCAGGCCAAGGAACCGGCCGCGGGCGAAGGGCCAGCCCAGCGCCCTGCCCAAAGCAATCTTAAGCAAGCAGGAAGCTCAGAACCGAGCTACGAGCTCCTGACGCCTGCTGTGCACCTTTCCACGAGACACCTCRTTTGTGGAATTCAGCTTCGTTAAAGTTCCTTTCCTTTCTTTCAGCAAAAACACTAAAAATACTGCCCTTCAAAAAAGGTTACTCCTTCAGTTTCTTGCAGGGAGGAGGGGATGAAAAGAAAAGAAAAACCCACTAACAAAAAAAATTGCTGCCTGTTCTCTATGTCTTGTTTGTCAAATCTATGGTTATACGTGTCTATCTTAAGTTCCATCAGTAACACTCAGGACAAAGCAAGAATGTAGCTGAAAAATAAATCAGTGCCTAATAGCTTTCAGAGAAACCAAGGGGAACACAATTATGTGGCATCTACATGCTAATCTACCAGACTCGAATCTCAAAGGAGTTCAAGAGCCCTACTCAAAATTCCTGCAGTGATAAGGGGTCTGCTGTGTTTGGCTGGGGTTTGGATAAAAGATTTTTATGATAATTATCTTTGTGTGGAACAATTTTGCATTCTCTTTCTTGTTAATTCAGAATCGAAACAGGCGTGCGAGGCAGCAGGAAGATAGCTTTACTGCAAGTAAAAAGTATTGGGAAGTCAAATATTTAGTGCTGGCCTATTGTAATCCAAACGCAGTTAGGTGGCAAAGCCACTAGACATAACCAGGAAGATGCAGGTACGTGTTATAAAACGACAAAGGTGGGGTATCGCAGGTAACAAGGAGTGCTTTCGGCTTGTTCCAAAAAAAGCCAACTACAAGCAGAAAGGCAAAGCCGTGTTAAGTTTGCTTTCTGATTTCTCCCTGGTATTGAAAAAGATACGTGTTATTCCCATCATTGTGAACACAGAMATTATTCATGCCTGTGTGCTGATCCCAAGAAAACTACTAAGTTTTTCGAGAGAACACCAGAAAAATAACTCCGAACCTGACATCTCAGTGAAGCAGCAGCTCTTGCACTGCTTGTTCATTTGTTCAACACATGGACTTTCAGCAAAAGAGCTTCCAGTAGCACCAGTCCTCAAATTATCCGTTTTTAGACAAAGATTTTAGAGGAAGTGCAAAAGTATATTTCGTATCTATTATCTTAGAGTTTCACTGCAAATCTGAATCTGCAAACTGTATTTGTGTACACGCAAAAGAAAATAAATGTATTTATTTTACACTTACATTAGGATGCTGAGGTGAAGTAACTTAATTCTCAGCAATTAATTATGTAAAGCAATATTTGCAACAAATACGTAAAAAAGAATGGATAAAAGAGAATATAGTTATAGAAGCCAGTCATCAAGTAACAATGAGAAAACTGAAACAAGCTCTATGCTCAGTGAATGAGCAGAAAAAAGACATAAATGGTATAGCTCAACAACCTCTTCATTTCAGATAATTCAAGTACCTTTTACATTGGTCTCTAACTTGCAGTGTCACCAAATGTCAAGGAAACTCAGAACCACATAAACTACAGTGGAACCTCGCAGGTCCGGGCTGACCTTCATTTGAGGATCACGCCATACTTCACATTAGGTTAAATCTGCGCAGTGTTCTGGAGACAAAGGTTTTGTATTCATTTCAGGAAAAGCTTGGGACTTGCAAATCACCATTTAAAAATAAGAACTTGTATAACATTTCGTGACTTTTGATATGCCTGTGTTGTTGCCTTGTTTTTTATTTTAACATTTTGGGGAATGGGGTAGCAAGTCCGTCCAAACTCCTTTCCCCTACACAGGGCACTTGCATCGACAAGCYCAGTCACTTGGAGAGGAAGAGGTGGGATGCCAAACTTTAGCCAGGGAGTCAGACGAAGGCGAAGAAAAGGACTCTAACAAACACAAAAACTACCCCAGGGACATTTCGAGATTGCCAAGCTGGTGCAGGTCATGAGTCCTCCCACCCTGCTCTCCTACTGCTAGCAAGAGCCTACTGCTCTYCTACTCCTGTGCTTTTTACTTTTCATTAAAAACTATTTTACAGCCATTTTTATGCACCATAAAAAGGAGAGAGGACTCAAGTTCCTCTCTTTTTCCACCTGTATCTGCGTGTCCTTCAATTTCCCCCAGCAGAGTTTTGGGGTAACAAGAGAACCCCCAAACCTCYGCACATAGCTCCTTGCCCTAGCTCACTAGAAAACACTGCTCAGCTCAGAGAGCAAAACAGTCTTTAGGTGCTCCACGTGATCACCGAACTTCAGTAACYGCAGCGTATTTAGAGGCAAATGCTTATGCTAATACACGAACAAGAGAATAACACTGCTTCAGCTTGCTCTGCACACAGCACGCACGAAGCGAACTTCTCCCTCGACGAGGCCGCTTGAGCACGCACCTCGGCCTGGCGCACCAACTTGCTGCAAGGCACAGCAGTCTCTGCAGCGATAAAAACGTGAGCTTTCTTTTGTAATCATTCTTCTAGCCGGCACTCACAGTTTCCGTGCTTCACGCACGTCTATCTTCTCACAGCAACAATTCTAGCGATGGCTCTTCCATCCCCTGCCCTGGTCTCCCCCTTCTCCAGGCAACCTTAAAGCGCTGAAGAGCAGCAGTTTGAAAGCCCTGGCATATTTTAGCATCTTTCTACYGCACCCAAAGAAACAGGGCGACCCRAGGGATTTAAAAGGTGCCTCCAATCTTATGTAAAACCACAACATTCCTCAAAAAAAAAAAAAGAAAGCGTTAAACGAATCTGTTGCACACCTTGAGATTAATAAAAACTTGCTTGATGCCATTGACTAGGAGAGCTACGCTCGCCAGTGAAAAGCAGTAGATATAAGCGTAAAAGCTCACAACTTTTCAAAGCAGTCACTCAAGAGGACAGGGACTGTCCCCGGCCGGCACTAGCTCAGGTCGTCGCGCGTCCCTGGTTTGCAGGCGAGGGGCGCAGAAGGTCCTGCCTAGCAGGACGAGGCCTTACCTTCCATGCTGGGCGCCATGTTCCCAAGGGAATAGCCACCTTCCTTCATGTACGCCAAGAGCTCTTCTCCCGGCTCAATCTCCTTAATAACTTTATAATAGATCTGGGAATCAGAAACAAAAATTGAGAGACATGTTAAATATGCACAGACTTGCATTTTATGCTCTTTCCCAATCACTCAAATTATTCCAACTAAGAGGGGAGGCTGTCACTTSATTTGTGAGATAATTGCTCCTGAGAGCTCTTTTTTTCTGCCTTTCTTTATACTGCATGCGTGTCACAGTTTCACGCAGTCTGAAGAATAGAGCAGTATTTACAGTAACAGCCTCCTCCACCCAAATTGCCCCAAAGCTTCCCCGTATTTTGCCTACCTCCCAGAAGCTAGACTAAGGGTAGGATTACACTGATGGAACTGGCACATTTAAATCTCTGCTTTTCTAGGTCACAACTGGCCTAGTGATTAGAGAGCTGAATTAGCCCATCTTCACAGAATAGATTTCGCTCATCTAGGACCCGAGGACCAGACTCCTAAAGAGGATGTCTGAATGAGTCTGCATCAGCAGTTTATCCTCATTCAAATTTACTGTCTCACAAAACCTGTATGTTCTCAAGTTTAATGAGTAAGCTACTACTCACCTAACATAGCTTTGCTATTAACCCGGAGAACAAACCCAGAAATGGAAACAGACTTCACGCAAATGCAAAGAACCACAAAACAGCCATATGCCCCATTCAATTTTCCACTGAAAGCATGTGGAACAGGGTTTAAATGGTATCTAGGCTTTATTCAGGTTTTGTGCACCACCATGAATTCTCCCACTCCAAGAATGCGTTTCTTAGAAGAAGAAATTACGAGGAGAAAGAGATCCACTTGATCTAAGGTGCAACAGATTGCAATGGTGCAAGGCACCAGCACACCAGCATCTGTGTTCGTAGCTCTGCTTACTGTACGTACACGGAGCGCACGCTCAYGTCTGCCGTTCAACATCCGAACAAGTAAAAGGCACGAACGCGCCCAGCCCGAACGGCTACGCGTGAGCGCGCGGCAGCGGCGAGGTCCGGGGGGAGGAGAGGGGGCTACTGCTGGGGGCGCATCGGCACGAGCCGGCGGCGCGCTTGGAGGCCGTTTGTGCGGTTCATACCCGGACCCGCAGCCGCATGCTGCCGGTGGGTATCAGAGAACACAGCTCCTAGGGCAGTTCTGGGTGCAAAGAGAGAGAGCGCTCAACAGCTAGAGCTGGGAGGCCACTTCATGGAAAACAGCAGCAAGGGAAAGCTCCAGAGAGAGCGGCAGCAGCGGGAGGCCTGCAGCAGGACGCGCGCCCGCGAGCCCGACCAGCAGGACGCTGGCGCTGCAGCAACTGCAAGAGAGCCGGGGCCTCGCCGGCGAGCTTCCAGCCTTTCAGAGCGTGCCGGGCCTGCCCTCTTCGAACGACGTTACCGTGAGAATTCAAAAGATGTTAGTTTTTTAACCTCTCCTGCAGATCAGTCGCAAGGTTTTATCAGCACTCCTTTTAATGGCGATGAGTAAAACTCCTTTCTGGGAACCAACCACAATTTACCGAGAGCTATCGGCTGAATTAGCTACAGCTCAGTTCCTGCCGGCCTGCTGCTCACAGGGAAGGAGCACACAAGCTGAGGGCGACTGTCCTCGCAGCGTGCCCTGTCCGCGCCGGAGCCGGAGCTGGAGCCGCGGGGGCTGCGCTGCGCCGGAGCCAGAGCCGGGACCGGTCCCGGTCCCGCTCCTGAGCTGCGGGGGCTGCGCCACGCCGGAGCCGGAGCCTGAGCCGCTCCCGAGCCGCGGGGGCTGCACCGCGCCAGAGCCGGGGCCGGTCCCGGTCCC